>NC_050570.1:3449338-3546838 GCF_013265735.2 Oncorhynchus mykiss | reverse complement strand
TCCGCACTCACGTGGAAGGAGTAGGCTCTGGAAGATGAGCCATAGGCTCTCGTTAGTACTGCTGGGTAGTGTTCATTTGGTACCAAATGGAAGAAAACGGACTGAAACAGGAAGGGACTAGTTGGAGTTATCCAATAACAAACACTAACTTTCCATTGCAAGAGGTTTTGTTACAGTAATGAACATGACCCTGATTATTGTTATTCTAAGAGATAGGTAGCGTAGGACTGAAGGACCATCTAAGACGGACAGAGAGAGACAGACGGGGAGAGAGAGAGAGACAGGGAGAGAGAGAGACAGACAGGGAGAGAGAGAGAGACAGACGGGGAGAGAGCGAGAGAGACAGGGAGAGAGAGAGACAGACGGGGAGAGAGAGAGAGACATACGGGGAGAGAGAGAGAGAGAGACAGGGAGAGAGAGAGACAGACGGGGAGAGAGAGAGAGAGACCGACGGGGAGAGAGAGAGACAGACGGGGAGAGAGAGAGACAGACGGGGAGAGAGAGAGAGACAGACAGGGAGAGAGAGAAACAGACGGGGAGAGAGAGAGAGACATGAAGAGAGAGAGAGAGAGAGAGAGAGAGACAGGGAGAGAGAGAGAGTGACTGACAGGTAGAGAGAGGCAGAGAGAGAGAGACAGACAGGTAGAGAGAGGCAGAGAGAGAGACAGACAGGTAGAGAGAGGCAGGGAGAGAGAGAGAGACAGACGGGGAGAGAGAGAGACAGACAGGGAGAGAGAGAGACAGACGGGGAGAGAGAGAGAGAGACAGGGAGAGAGAGAGAGACAGACAGGGAGAGAGAGACAGGGAGAGAGAGAGACAGACGGGGAGAGAGAGAGACAGACAGGGAGAGAGAGAGGGAGAGAGAGAGAGAGAGAGAGAGAGACAGGGAGAGAGAGAGACAGACGGGGAGAGAGATAGAGAGAGAGACAGGGAGAGAGACAGACGGGGAGAGAGAGAGACAGAAGGGGGAGAGAGAGAGACAGACGTGGAGAGAGAGAGAGACAGGGAGAGAGAGAGACAGACAGGGAGAGAGAGAGAGACAGACAGATGGGGGGGAGAGACAGAAGGGGGAGAGAGAGAGAGAGAGACAGGGAGAGAGAGAGAGACAGACAGACAGGGAGAGAGAGAGAGAGACAGACGTGGAGAGAGAGAGAGACAGGGAGAGAGAGAGACAGACAGGTAGAGAGAGACAGAAGGGGGAGTGAGAGAAACATACGTGGAGAGAGAGAGACAGGGAGAGAGAGAGACAGGGAGAGAGAGAGACAGACAGGGAGGGAGAGAAACAGACAGACAGGGAGAGGGAGAGACAGACGTGGAGAGAGAGAGAGAGAGACAGGGAGGGAGAGAGAGACAGGGAGAGAGAGAGACAGACAGGTAGAGAGAGACAGACAGGGAGAGAGAGAGACAGACGGGGAGAGAGAGAGACAGACGTGGAGAGAGAGAGAGAGACAGGGAGAGAGAGAGAGACAGACAGGGAGAGAGAGAAACAAACAGGGAGAGAGACAGACAGCCAGAGAGACAGCCAGAGAGACAGGGAGAGAGAGAGACAGACAGGGAGAGAGAGAGAGAGACAGAGAGAGAGCAAGACAGACAGAGAGACAGCCAGACAGAGAGACAGCCAGAGAGAGAGAGCCAGACGGAGACAGAAAGACAGACACACATCCAGACAGACAGACTAAGAGCAGAACCCAGAGTGTATATGGTACTCAGACAGACATCCAGACAGACAGACGAAGAGCAGAACCCAGAGTGTATATGGTACTCAGACAGACATCCAGACAGACAGATGAAGAGCAGAACCCAGATTGTATACGGTACTCAGAGAGACATCCAGACTAAGAGCAGAACCCAGAGTGTATACGGTACTCAGAGAGACAGACAGACTAAGAGCAGAACCCAGAGTGTATACGGTACTCAGAGAGACAGACAGACAGACAGACAGACGAAGAGCAGAACCCAGAGTGTATACGGTACTCAGACAGACAGACAGACTAAGAGCAGAACCCAGAGTGTATACGGTACTCAGAGAGACAGACAGACATCCAGACAGACAGACGAAGAGCAGAACCCAGATTGTATACGCTACTTAGCGAGACAGACAGACTAAGAGCAGAACCCAGAGTGTATATGGTACTCAGACAGACATCCAGACAGACAGACGAAGAGCAGAACCCAGATTGTATACGGTACTCAGAGAGACATCCAGACTAAGAGCAGAACCCAGAGTGTATATGGTACTCAGAGAGACAGACAGACTAAGAGCAGAACCCAGAGTGTATACGGTACTCAGAGAGACAGACAGACTAAGAGCAGAACCCAGAGTGTATACGGTACTCAGAGAGACAGACAGACTAAGAGCAGAACCCAGAGTGTATACGGTACTCAGAGAGACAGACAGACAGACAGACGAAGAGCAGAACCCAGAGTGTATACGGTACTCAGAGAGACAGACAGACTAAGAGCAGAACCCAGAGTGTATACGGTACTCAGAGAGACAGACAGACAGACAGACAGACAGACGAAGAGCAGAACCCAGAGTGTATATGGTACTCAGAGAGACAGACAGAGAGACATCCAGACTAAGAGCAGAACCCAGAGTGTATACGGTACTCAGAGAGACAGACAGACTAAGAGCAGAACCCAGAGTGTATACGGTACTCAGAGAGACAGACAGACTAAGAGCAGAACCCAGAGTGTATATGGTACTCAGACAGACAGACAGACTAAGAGCAGAACCCAGAGTGTATATGGTACTCAGAGAGACATCCAGACAGACAGACTAAGAGCAGAACCCAGAGTGTACACGGTACTCACGGTTTTCCTCCAGATATCGACGTGAGACTGGCTGGAAGACCCGGTCTCATGTGGGGATGAGGATCAAATCCCTGCAACAGAACAAACACAGGGACAACAAGACATAACCTACGCAACATACTCTTTACAATAACATACAGAGTAGCCTTGCGGAGAAGCAGGCTTCCTTACATGGACAGCCTGGTGAAGGTAATGGTAGAAAGGAGATGGGTGGAAGCGCTGTTTAAATCAGTAACGCCTCGCAAACACGTCACAACCAATCAAATGCCTTGCGTGGGCGGAGCTCCAAAGGTGCCCACTCATAATGTGTTCAGAGACGGTGTAATGCCTTCATCAACAGGAAGTTGGGTATAGACCTCATCAACAGGATGTTGGGTATAGACCTCATCAACAGGAAGTTGGGTATAGACCTCATCAACAGGAAGTTGGGTATAGACCTCATCAACAGGATGTTGGGTATAGATAGACCTCATCAACAGGATATTGGGTATAGACCTCATCAACAGGATGACGGGTATAGACCTCATCAGCTGGAGGTTGGATATAGACCTCATCAACAGGACGTTGGGTATAGACCTCATCAACAGGAAGTTGGGTATAGACCTCATCAGTTGGAGGTTGGATATAGACCTCATCAACAGGACGTTGGGTATACCCTCATCAACAGGAAGTTGGGTATAGACCTTATCAACAGGAAGTTGGGTATAGACCTCATCAGCTCGATGTTGGGTATAGACCTCATCAGATAGATGTTGGGTATAGACCTCATCAGCTGGATGTTGGGTATAGACTTCATCAGCTGGATGTTGGGTATAGACCTCATCAGCTGGATGTTGGGTATAGACCTCATCAGGTGGATGTTGGGTATAGACCTCATCAGCTGGATGTTGGGTATAGACCTCATCAGGTGGATGTTGGGTATAGACCTCATCAGCTGGATGTTGGGTATAGACCTCATCAGATGGATGTTGGGTATAGACCTCATCAGCTGGAGGTTGGGTATAGACCTCATCAGATGGATGTTGGGTATAGACCTCATCAGCTGGATGTTGGGTATAGACCTCATCAGATGGATGTTGGGTATAGACCTCATCAGATGGATGTTGGGTATAGACCTCATCAGATGGATGTTGGGTATAGACCTCATCAGATGGATGTTGGGTATAGACCAACTTCTGGATAAATCGTTTTTACTACCAGGTTTTCTTCCATTTTCTGCAATGTTGCAAACTAGCACACGGAACAAGTCTCCAAAATGTTTCCTATCTGGTCGTAAAAACAGTGACGAACAGAACATACTGCTTCTACGGGCATGTGGGTGGGAGGGCTGTTGAAAGGGAAGATCCAATAAAAATGGAGCTGCTGGAATCCAGCTGCTCACTCTTAACAGTTTTGGCTAAAAAACTAAATTCTCCGTACCTCCAAAAAGGACGTAATTTTTGGAGACTATCTATAGTAAACACCTACAAAAAAATGTTTTAAATAAAAGATTGAACATTATAATAACCTCTACAATGACTCGCACAAACCCACACCTAAGATAGATAGGGACGCTAGGAATCAGCAGCGTGTGTAGTATGTCTCACCATGGGCGTTCGTCCGTACGCTGCAACGGCAGCGCTCATCTGAGGGGAGACGTGCAGTCCAGCGTAGACGCCAGGGCTGGTCAGACCTCCGTTCATCTCAGGATGATGACCCATCATAACGAAGGGAGGGTACAGGGGAGTCCTCAGAGCTGTTGGAGAGGAGGAGGAGGATAATTATCATCACATTACTGCTGTTGTTGATGACGTTATGAATATACAGTATGTTTGGTATTATATATTGTCACGTGTCACGAGAATTTTTTTTTATCCAAAATGGTTGAACTCAACTGTCACTATAGTTTTGACAAAATTCCCAGAAGTTTGTAAGACCCTGGTTAATGAATAATTAGACAAACCCCCAGAAGTTTGTCAAATTAAATACACCCCAGGTCACAGCAGAGGACAGAGGACAGAGAGAGGTGGAACACATTACTAATAAATACACTCCAGGGTCACAGCAGAGGACAGAGAGATGTATTTTATTTAACCTTAATTTAACTAGGCAAGTCAGTTAATTAAGAACAAATTCTTATTTACAATGACGGCCTACACCGGCCAAACCCGGACGACGCCGGGCCAATTGGGCTCCGCTCTACGGGACTCAGAGGGAGCCACACACTCAGTCACAGTAGAGAGAGAGAGAGAGAGACACAGAGGGAGCCACACACTCAGTCACAGTAGAGAGAGAGAGAGACACAGAGGGAGCCACACACTCAGTCACAGTAGAGAGAGAGAGAGAGAGAGACTCAGAGGGAGCCACACACTCAGTCACAGTAGAGAGAGAGAGAGAGAGACTCAGAGGGAGCAACACACTCAGTCACAGTAGAGAGAGAGAGAGAGAGAGACACAGAGGGAGCCACACACTCAGTCACAGTAGAGCGAGAGAGAGAGAGAGACTCAGAGGGAGCCACACACTCAGTCACAGTAGAGAGAGAGAGCGAGAGACTCAGAGGGAGCAACACACTCAGTCACAGTAGAGAGAGAGAGAGAGAGAGACTCAGAGGGAGCAACACACTCAGTCACAGTAGAGAGAGAGAGAGAGAGACTCAGAGGGAGCAACACACTCAGTCACAGTAGAGAGAGAGAGAGAGAGACTCAGAGGGAGCCACACACTCAGTCACAGTAGAGAGAGAGAGAGAGACTCAGAGGGAGCAACACACTCAGTCACAGTAGAGAGAGAGAGAGAGAGAGACTCAGAGGGAGCAACACACTCAGTCACAGTAGAGAGAGAGTTTGGGATGCAGGCAGAGATTACCAGTGAGAATGCAGTACTAACCTAGAGCCTCCATGCCAGGGGGTTTGCCCAGGATGGGCCGCAGCCCAGGAGTGGTGGAGGTGCCTGGGGTGGGGGCGTCGCTACGAGGGGTGGGGGTGGTCGACTTCAGGCCTGGCATTGATGACTTGTCATTCTGCACAAGAGGAGAGAGAGAGGGGGAGGGACGGAGAGAGGACGATGGAGGGAGAGGGATTAACAAATGTGGGCCCGCCAACTGATTTGCAGTCACACTTCAGTGGCTTTAACTGTCTGTTTCCCAGTCCTGTCTGTTTCCCTGTCTGTTTCCCAGTCCCGTCTGTTTCCCAGTCCTGTCTGTTTCCCATTCCTGTCTGTTTCCCTGTCCTGTCTGTTTCCCATTCCTGTCTGTTTTCCTGTCCTGTCTGTTTCCCTATCCTTCCTTTTTCCTGTCCTGTCTGTTTCCCTGTCTTGTCTGTTTCCCTGTCTTTTTCCCAGTCCTGTCTGTTTCCCTGCCCTGTCTGTTTCCCTGTCCTGTCTGTTTCCCTGCCCTGTCTGTTTCCCTGTCCTTTCTGTTTCCCTGTCCTGTCTGTTTCCCAGTCCTGTCTGTTTCCCAGTCCTGTCTGTTTCCCATTCCTGTCTGTTTCGCTGTCCTGTCTGTTTCCCAGTCCTGTCTGTTTCCCATTCCTGTCTGTTTCTCATTCCTGTCTGTTTTCCTGTCCTGTCTGTTTCCCTGTCCTTCCTTTTTCCTGTCCTGTCTGTTTCCCATTCCTGTCTGTTTCCCATTCCTGTCTGTTTTCCTGTCCTGTCTGTTTCCCTGTCCTTCCTTTTTCCTGTCCTGTCTGTTTCCCTGTCTTGTCTGTTTCCCTGTCCTGTCTGTTTCCCTGTCTGTTTCCCAGTCCTGTCTGTTTCCCTGCCCTGTCTGTTTCCATGTCCTGTCTGTTTCCCTGCCCTGACTGTTTCCCTGTCCTGTCTGTTTCCCTGTCCTGTCTGTTTCCCAGTCCTGTCTGTTTCCCAGTCCTGTCTGTTTCCCATTCCTGTCTGTTTCCCTGTCTTGTCTGTTTCCCAGTCCTGTCTGTTTCCCATTCCTGTCTGTTTCTCATTCCTGTCTGTTTTCCTGTCCTGTCTGTTTCCCTGTCCTTCCTTTTTCCTGTCCTGTCTGTTTCCCATTCCTGTCTGTTTCCCTGTCCTGTCTGTTTCCCAGTCCTGTCTGTTTCCCATTCCTGTCTGTTTTCCTGTCTTGTCTGTTTCCCTGTCCTGTCTGTTTCCCTGTCTGTTTCCCAGTCATGTCTGTTTCCCTGCCCTGTCTGTTTCCCTGTTCTGTCTGTTTCCCTGCCCTGTCTGTTTCCCAGTCCTGTCTGTTTCTCTGTCCTGTCTGTTTCCCAGTCGTTCTGTTTCCCTGTCCTGTTTGTTTCCCTGTCCTGTCTGTTTCCCAGTCCTGTCTGTTTCCCTGTCCTTCCTTTTTCCTGTCCTGTCTGTTTCCCTGTCCTGTCTGTTTCCCAGTCGTGTCTGTTTCCCTGTCCTGTCTGTTTCCCTGTCCTGTCTGTTTCCCTTTCATGTCTGTTTCCCAGTCCTGTCTGTTTCCCTGTCCTGTCTGTTTCCCTGTCCTGTCTGTTTCCCTGTCCTTCCTTTTTCCTGTCCTGTCTGTTTCCCTGTCCTGTCTGTTTCCCTGTCCTGTCTGTTTCCCAGTCCTGTCTGTTTCCCTGTCCTGTCTGTTTCCCAGTCCTGTCTGTTTCCCTGTCCTGTCTGTTTCCCTGTCCTGTCTGTTTCCCACTAAAACTCTGGAAGAACTATCTTAATCTGTATTGTAACTAATAGGGTTTTAATAAATAGCAGTCTAAACTCTGGAAGGAGTTGTGACTCTCTCGTCACACACACACACACAGACACACACACACACACACACACACAGACACACACACACACACACACACACACTGACGCAATCACACACACACACACACACACACACACACACACACAACGTTCTTTACATGGTTTTCCTTGTTCTTGGAGGAGGGCGTGCTACTGGACGACGCTACAGAGGCGGGGCTGGTGGGCGTGTCCTTCTGGGGGCGGGGCTTACCGATGCTGTTCCCCTCGGGCGAGTGAGCGGGGCTAGCCCGAGGGGTAGCGGGGTCCTGGAGTAAACAAACAAATAAACAAACAATCACTTTGAGGACACGCCTAAGTAACTATGGAAACACACTTACAGGACAAACCACGCCCACTAAAATCCAGCAACCACACCCCTTATTGTACTAAGTCACTACGACGTGCCGGGATACAGTACAGTTGAAGTCAGAAGTTTACATACACATTTCTCCAAATACATTTCAACTCAGTTTTTCACAATCCCTGACATTTAATCCTAGTAAGAATTCCCTGTTTTAGGTCAGTTAGGATCACCACTTTATTTTAAGAATGTGAAATGTCAGAATAATAGTAGAGAGAATGATTTATTTCAGCTTTTATTTCTTTCATCACATTCCCAGTGGGTCAGAAGTTTACATAAACTCAATTAGTATTTGGTAGCATTGCCTTTAAATTGTTTTTAACTTGGGTCAAACATTTCAGGTAGCCTTCCACAAGCTTCCCACAATAAGTTGGGTGAATTTTGGCCCATTCCTCCTGACAGAGCTGGTGTAACTGAGTCAGGTTTGTAGGCCTCCTTGCCCGCACACACTTTTTCAGTTCTGCCCACACATTATCTATAGAATTGAGGTCAGGGCGTTGTGATGGCCACTCCAAAACCTTGACTTTGATGTCCTTAAGCCATTTTAACACAACTTTGGAAGTATGCTTGGGGTCAATGTCCATTTGGAAGACCCATTTGTGACCAAGCTTCAACTTCCTGACTGATGTATTGAGATGTTGCTCTCAAGATGCCATCTATGATGCCATCTATTTTGTGAAGTGCACCAGTCCCTCCTGCAGCAAAGCACCCCCATAACATGATGTTGCCACCCCCGTGCTTCACGGTTGGGATGGTGATCTTCAGCTTGCAAGCCTTCCCCTTTTTCCTCCAAACATTCATTACAGTCATTACGGCCAAACAGTTCTATTTTAGTTTCATCAGACCAGAGGACATTTCTCCAAAAAGTATGATCTTGGTCCCCATGTGCAGTTGCCAACCGTAGTCTGGCTTTTTTATGGCGGTTTTGAAGCAGTGGCTTCTTCCTTGCTGAGCAGCCTTTCAGGTTATGTCGATATAGGACTCGTTTACTGTGGATATAGATACTTTTGTACCTGTTTCCTCCAGCATCTTCACAAGGTCCTTTGCTGTTGTTCTGGGATTTATTTGCACTTTTCGTACCAAAGTACGTTCATCTCTAGGAGACAGAACGCGTCTCCTTCCTGAGCGGTATAACGGCTGCGTGGTCCCATGGTGTTTATACTTGCGTACTATTGTTTGTACAGATAAACGTGGTACCTTCAGGCGTTTGGAAATTTCTCCCAAGGATGAACCAGACTTGTGGAGGTCTACAATGTTGTTATTATTAGTAGAGACAACTGAGTATTACACCTATATGTTGTTATTAGTATAGACTACTGAGTATTATACCTGTATGTTGTTATTAGTATAGACAGACTACTGAGTATTATACCTGTATGTTGTTATTAGTAGAGACTACTGAGTATTACACCTGTAGTATTACACCTGTATGTTGTTATTAGTATAGACAACTGAGTATTACACCTGTAGTATTACACCTGTATGTTATCATCAGTAGACACTACTGAGTATTACACCTGTAGTATTTAACTTGTAGTAATACACCTGTAGTATTACACCTGTAGTAATACACCTGTAGTAATACACCTGTATGTTGTTATCAGTAGAGACTACTGAGTATTACACCTGTATGTGGTTATCAGTAGAGACTACTGAGTATTACACCTGTAGTAATACACCTGTATGTTGTTATCAGTAGAGACTACTGAGTATTACACCTGTAGTAATACACCTGTAGTAATACACATGTATGTTGTTATCAGTAGAGACTACTGAGTAATACACCTGAATTAATACACCTGTATGTTGTTATTAGTAGAGACTACTGAGTATTACACCTGTATGTTGTTATCAGTAGAGGCAGTAGTAATACACCTGTAGTATTACACCTGTAGTATTACACCTGTAGTAATACACCTGTAGTATTACACCTGTAGTAACACACCTGTAGTAATACACCTGTAGTATTACACCTGTAGTAATACACCTGTATTAATACACCTGTAGTAATACACCTGTAGTAATACACCTGTAGTAATACACCTGTAGTAATACACCTGTAGCATTACACCTGTATGTTGTTATCAGTAGAGACTACTGAGTAATACACCTGTAGTAATACACCTGTAGTATTACACCTGTAGTAATACACCTGTAGTAATACACCTGTAGTATTACACCTGTATGTTGTTATCAGTAGAGACTACTGAGTATTACACCTGTAGTATTACACCTGTATGTTGTTATCAGTAGAGACTACTGAGTATTACACCTGTAGTAATACACCTGTAGTATTACACCTGTAGTAATACACCTGTAGTAATACACCTGTAGTATTACACCTGTAGTAATACACCTGTAGTATTACACCTGTAGTAATACACCTGTAGTATTACACCTGTAGTAATACACCTGTAGCAATACACCTGTAGCAATGCACCTGTAGTAATACACCTGTAGTAATACACCTGTAGCAATGCACCTGTAGTAATACACCTGTAGCAATGCACCTGTAGTAATACACCTGTAGTATTACACCTGTAGTAATACACCTGTATGTTGTTATCAGTAGAGACTACTGAGTAATACACCTGCAGTAATACACCTGTAGTAATACACCTGTAGTAATACACCTGTAGTATTACACCTGCATGTTGTTTACCTCATTGGACACATCTACGACCAGGTCATCACTCTTATCTCCATCACTGTCCTATAGAGAGGAACATTGGAGAAGCAGTCAACATGACATGAAATACCTTTCTATAAACCAGCACATCTACAGCATTCATACCAATCCATTGTGTCTATCAACAGCCTTCACACCAATCCATTGTGTCTGTCAACAGCCTTCACACCAATCCATTGTGTCTCAACAGCCTTCACACCAATCCATTGTGTCTATCAACAGCCTTCACACCAATCCATTGTGTCTCAACAGACTTCACACCAATCCATTGTGTCTGTCAACAGCCTTCACACCAATCCATTGTGTCTCAACAGCCTTCACACCAATCCATTGTGTCTATCAACAGCCTTCACACCAATCCATTGTGTCTATCAACAGCCTTCACACCAATCCATTGTGTCTCAACAGCCTTCACACCAATCCATTGTGTCTCAACAGCCTTCACACCAATCCATTGTGTCTATCAACAGCCTTCACACCAATCCATTGTCTATCAACAGCCTTCACACCAATCCATTGTGTCTATCAACAGCCTTCACACCAATCCATTGTCTATCAACAGCCTTCACACCAATCCATTGTGTCTCAACAGCCTTCACACCAATCCATTGTGTCTCAACAGCCTTCACACCAATCCATTGTGTCTCAACAGCCTTCACACCAATCCATTGTGTCTCAACAGCCTTCAAACCAATCCATTGTGTCTATCAACAGACTTCACACCAATCCATTGTGTCTATCAACAGCCTTCAAACCAATCCATTGTGTCTCAACAGCCTTCACACCAATCCATTGTGTCTGTCAACAGCCTTCACACCAATCCATTGTGTCTGTCAACAGCCTTCACACCAATCCATTGTCTATCAACAGCCTTCACACCAATCCATTGTCTGTCAACAGCCTTCACACCAATCCATTGTGTCTGTCAACAGCCTTCACACCAATCCATTGTGTCTCAACAGCCTTCACACCAATCCATTGTGTCTATCAACAGCCTTCACACCAATCCATTGTGTCTATCAACAGCCTTAACACCAATCCATTGTGTCTATCAACAGCCTTCACACCAATCCATTGTGTCTGTCAACAGCCTTCATACCAATCCATTGTGTCTGTCAACAGCCCTGAATCCCCAATCTAGCCTAGCCCCGGAGCACTACTGTAGATCTGACGATTGGATTGGTGTAAACAATGTGGTCATGGCGCCATCTTGCCCTCTGATAGGCCAGCTGGAATTGTTTCCATATTGCTTACAACTAATTCAGCACTCTCAGATCTAGTGCCTAGGGGGCAAGGAGCTAGGAGCTAAGGGTGGATATACGGGACTGAGGGGACTTACGTATCTGCTCATACTGTCCTTCTCGTCCACTTTGCGTTTCTTAGAGTCCAGACTGTAGTCGGAGGAGCTGTGTTTCTCACTGGCTGTTCTCAGGCTGTCGGTCGGGGAGACGTTATTCTGGAAGAAATAACATATATAAATAAAAATAACATATAGCAAGTGATAATTCTGTCTTTAAAATATGTTAATTCCATCGCTGTTCACACTTTGACAACAAGTTCATCTGCTTTCTAGAAAATGATTAACGGGAGATTTGTACTATAATCCCTGGGTTTAACCCAGAAAGGGAAATGACTGGTCGTTTCACGCTGCTGCCACAGGGATTAACACCACAGGAAGTAGTTCAAGCGTTGGGCCAGTAACCCAAATGTTGCTGGATCGAATCCCCAAAAAAAGGACATGGTAAGAATCTGTCTGTCACGTTCTCACCTTATGTCTTTGTTTCAGTATGGTCAGAGCGTGAGTTGGGTGGGTTGTCTATGTTAGTTTTTCTATGATTTGGTATTTCTGTGTTTGGCCTGGTATGGTTCTCAATCAGAGGCAGTTGTCAATCATTGTCCCTGATTGAGAACCATAATTAGGTAGCCTGTTTTCTATTGTGTTTCGTGGGTGATTGTTTTCTGTTGTGTGTCTGCACCAGCCAGAACTGTTTTGGTCGTTTCTCTTTGTCATTTTGTTATTTCCGTGTTCATCTAATAACAATGGACACACACCACGCTGCAAACTGGTCCGACCTATCTTACTCCTCATCAGAGGAAGACGAAAACCCACTATCGTTCTGCACCTGGTAGTTAACCCACTTGGGCGCCGAAGACGTCGATGTCGATTATGGCAGCACCCCCGCACCTCTCTGATTCAGAGGGGTTGGGTTCAATTTCGGGAAGACACATTTCAGTTCAATGCATTCAGTTTGTCATGACGTTGCCCTCTTTGGGAACAGCAAGCCCCATTCCCCTCTCCTTGTCTCCTACACCCAGGCTGCTGTGGTCAGAGAGAGGTCATAAATTCCTGGAGGAGATGATCTCCTCATGGCCACAGTATAGAGACAAAGTGAATTTTCATAGAGAACAAAGGAATTTCTTCCACCTCACAGAACTTGAGGTCCGAACAACATTTATGTTCTGGAGAAGGTATAAAAGATCGGTGAAGAATCCAGCTACGAACTGGTCCGTTTGTTACAACTTGGGGAAGCTCATGGGAGACGGTGTGACCACATTACCATAACGCTGTTTATTTAATAGCCTCAGATATGAGGTTTACATTTAATTATTGTATAATATGAATGAGTGAGGATGATACTGTTTGTAAAATTGTGTAATATGATTTTGGACTGTTTAATGAAGGAAACTCCAATTCCCTTTTGAGTTTAACGAAATCAGAGGACCGCCCATGAGCCCAGTTAGGGTCGGGCATCCTTTTCTGCAATTCCCGAATAAAACCCAACTTTGAGAATTTCTCAACAGACCATGTTTCCCTCAATCACGGGAGGACAAAGGTTGTAGACCATTGCTGAATCTTCTAACCATACCACGTGGTTAAACTCTTAGACTATCGATACCGACAGAATAAGAACAAGTCTTTGATATTGATTACTAGTCTGCAGCTAGGAATTCAGTATCATTGAACGTGAAGAACAACAACCGCCGAAACATCCATTCTATAACGACATGAATGAATGTCACTCTGAACTAACCATTCTAACCATGATAGAGAGGGCGGACAAACTCTCCAACAGAAACAAACTTTTCAACAGAAATCCCGACGACACACTGAGCGTAAATATATATGTATTGATTGCAATTGTTCCCGAATGAGTGAACGTTCATGTGCAAAGGATTAGCATTTCAATTGTTATAATTATCAACTGTGTGTTGTCTCATCTCAGTCGACCCCCACTTCGCTTTTGTACACCAAGCCGCGATGCCGGTTTATCCCACTAGGGAAACTCCGTTATCATTTTCTTGTAACTTGTAATCTACTGTTTGTTTATGCATTTCTGTGAATTACTTAGTTAGTAAATAAATGATTTTAAGACAATTGATGTATGGATTCACTTCTTAGTGAAGACTGGGTTCGTGCAGATAACCGACAATTTACGATGTTTGGAATGAGACTAACGTGAGGTAAAATAAATAATTCATTAATCAGAAGACTAATTGATCAGATATCATAAATATCTGAAAAGTTATATTAGGAAAATTATAACTTGGTAATCTGAATATTTTTTCTTGGTGCCCCGACTTCCTAGTTAATTACAGTTACATGATTAATTAGTTAATCACGAAATGCTAATTACAGAGAGTTATTTGATAAAGATTAATCTTCAGTTTAATGATGCCAAAGACATGACAAGTTGTACAACTGACTAGGTGCCCCCCCCTTTCCTACAGCAGAGCAGACTTTCATTACAAATAAAGAAAAGACTCGTTATCTGGTTCCTCTATATTATAATCTATTCGGTTTTTAAAATGTTTTATTAGAGTATCTCGGTTTTAAAAACCTTTTCTATCATGAGAGCTACATTTAAATAATGAAACATGTCACGAGATACTCATTTATTTTCTGGCTTTCAGATAGGAACATTCTTCTCCCCTGTACCTCTTCATCCTGGTCCTTAGAGAGAAAGTAGTGCACTATGTTGTCAACTCTATCCCTGGTCCTTAGAGAGAAAGTAGTGCACTATGTTGTCAACTCTTCCCCTGGTCCTTAGAGAGAAAGTAGTGCACTATGTTGTCAACTCTTCCCCTGGTCCTTAGAGAGAAAGTAGTGCACTATGTTGTCAACTCTTCCCCTGGTCCTTAGAGAGAAAGTAGTGCAATATGTTGTCAACTCTTCCCCTGGTCCTTAGAGAGGAAGTAGTGCACTATGTTGTCAACTCTTCCCCTGGTCCTTAGAGAGGAAGTAGTGCACTATGTTGTCAACTCTTCCCCTGGTCCTTAGAGAGGAAGTAGTGCACTATGTTGTCAACTCTTCCCCTGGTCCTTAGAGAGAAAGTAGTGTACTATGTTGTCAACTCTTCCCCTGGTCCTTAGAGAGAAAGTAGTGTACTATGTTGTCAACTCTTCCCCTGGTCCTTAGAGAGAAAGTAGTGCACTATGTTGTCAACTCTTCCCCTGGTCCTTAGAGAGGAAGTAGTGCACTATGTTGTCAACTCTTCCCCTGGTCCTTAGAGAGGAAGTAGTGCACTATGTTGTCAACTCTTCCCCTGGTCCTTAAGAGAGAAAGTAGTGCACTATGTTGTCAACTCTTCCCCTGGTCCTTAGAGAGAAAGTAGTGCACTATATTGTCAACTCTTCCCCTGGTCCTTAGAGAGAAAGTAGTGCACTATGTTGTCAACTCTTCCCCTGGTCCTTAGAGAGAAAGTAGTGCACTATGTTGTCAACTCTTCCCCTGGTCCTTAGAGAGAAAGTAGTGCACTATGTTGTCAACTCTTCCCCTGGTCCTTAGAGAGAAAGTAGTGCACTATGTTGTCAACTCTTCCCCTGGTCCTTAGAGAGAAAGTAGTGCACTATGTTGTCAACTCTTCCCCTCGACACAGCCAGCCTGTTAGACACAGCCAGCCTGTTAGACACAGCCAGCTAGTTAGACACAGCCAGCTAGTTAGACACAGCCAGCCTGTTAGACACAGCCAGCCTGTTAAACACAGCCACAGCCAGCCTGTTAGACACAGCCAGCCTGTTAGACACAGCCAGCCTGTTAGACACAGCCACAGCCAGCCTGTTAGACACAGCCAGCCTGTTAAACACAGCCAGCCTGTTAGACACAGCCACAGCCAGCCTGTTAGACACAGCCAGCCTGTTAGACACAGCCAGCCTGTTAGACACAACCAGCCTGTTAGACACAGCCAGCCTGTTAGACACAGCCACAGCCAGCCTGTTAGACACAGCCAGCCTGTTAGACACAGCCACAGCCAGCCTGTTAGAGACAGCCAGCCTGTTAGACACAGCCAGCCTGTTAGACACAGCCACAGCCAGCCTGTTAGAGACAGCCAGCCTGTTAGACACAGCCAGCCTGTTAGACACAGCCACAGCCAGCCTGTTAGAGACAGCCAGCCTGTTAGACACAGCCAGCCTGTTAGACACAGACACAGCCAGCCTGTTAGACACAGCCACAGCCAGCCTGTTAGACACAGCCAGCCTGTTAGAGACAGCCAGCCTGTTAGACACAGCCAGCCTGTTAGAGACAGCCAGCCTGTTAGACACAGCCACAGCCAGCCTGTTAGACACAGCCAGCCTGTTAGACACAGCCACAGCCAGCCTGTTAGACACAGCCAGCCTGTTAGACACAGCCAGCCTGTTAGACACAGCCAGCCTGTTAGACACAGCCAGCCTGATTCTCTTAGATTTCCTTCTTGTCTTTACTCTAAGAGATCAAAAATATACAGATTGTTGCCACCTCTTTTTTTTATGTGTGTGTGTTTCTCTCTCTTTCTCGCTTCATGAGATCTAAAACATGGACCAAGTGCGAGACGGCACGACAGTCTAGTAGAAGAAGTTAACTAAGGGTGATGGTCAGATTAGACCAAGGATTTCTCAAAACTGTTTTGGTTCCGCAGACCCCTTTTTATGGGATAACAAATCAATCAGCCCCCCCCCTCCCTCCCTCCCCCCCTCCCTCCCTCTCTCCCTCCCTCCCTCCCTCCCTCCCTCCCCCCCTCCCTCCCTCCCTCCCTCCCACCTCTGTTCCGATCTGTAGGACAGGCTGTTTGCTGGACAGCCGCTTAGTTCTCTCTCTCTCTCTCTCTCTCTCTCTCTCTAGTAGTTTGTCGTCTAGTGTTGTTGGTGGGGACGGGGGATGGGGACAAGAGTGAGGGAGGGAGGAAAGCTTCTGAAAACAAGCTGCCTTTAGTCCAGGCCCATTCTGTTGGCTAGGACAAGCTGATGTCATGGTGGTGTTTGGAGCTGGTTCTAGGCTTTTAATCCATCTGAGGCGTCTGGGATTGAAACAGAATGTAATAGAACCATAATGACAATCTATAACAAAGAGTTAATAATTCACAAAACAGTAATACTATAGGGACATCCCCCGGCCTGCACGGCCTGCAGAGTAAGCAGCTCGAGTTGGACACAATTGAATAACATTGCGGGTTAAAGTTTCAGATTGGCACAATGTCATGCGTACAACATCTTGTATTACTGAGAGTCTGGACGTTTGGTAACGTTTCTGAAAGCACGTTACTTAGGGTGTTTTTCACGCCTTGGTTGATGTTTTATTCGAGCTGCAGGTCTACCACTTCTACTTTAAGGTCTACCACTTCTCCTTTAAGGTCTACCACTTCTCATTTAAGGTCTATCACTTCTCCTTTAAGGTCTACCACTTCTCATTTAAGGTCTATCACTTCTCCTTTAAGGTCTACCACTTCTCCTTTAAGGTCTATCACTTCTCCTTTAAGGTCTACCACTTCTCCTTTAAGGTCTATCACTTCTCCTTTAAGGTCTATCACTTCTCCTTTAAGGTCTATCACTTCTCCTTTAAGGTCTACCACTTCTCCTTTAAGGTCTATCACTTCTCCTTTAAGGTCTACCACTTCTCCTTTAAGGTCTATCACTTCTCCTTTAAGGTCTACCACTTCTCCTTTAAGGTCTATCACTTCTCCTTTAAGGTCTACCACTTCTCCTTTAAGGTCTACCACTTCTCCTTTAAGGTCTATCACTTCTCCTTTAAGGTCTACCACTTCTCCTTTAAGGTCTATCACTTCTCCTTTAAGGTCTATCACTTCTCCTTTAAGGTCTACCACTTCTACTTTAAGTTCTATCACTTCTCCTTTAAGGTCTACCACTTATCCTTTAAGGTCTACCACTTCTACTTTAAGGTCTATCACTTCTCCTTTAAGGTCTACCACTTCTCCTTTAAGGTCTATCACTTCTCCTTTAAGGTCTATCACTTCTCCTTTAAGGTCTATCACTTCTCCTTTAAGGTCTACCACTTCTCCTTTAAGGTCTATCACTTCTCCTTTAAGGTCTACCACTTCTCCTTTAAGGTCTATCACTTCTCCTTTAAGGTCTACCACTTCTCCTTTAAGGTCTATCACTTCTCCTTTAAGGTCTACCACTTCTCCTTTAAGGTCTACCACTTCTCCTTTAAGGTCTACCACTTCTCCTTTAAGGTCTATCACTTCTCCTTTAAGGTCTACCACTTCTCCTTTAAGGTCTATCACTTCTCCTTTAAGGTCTACCACTTCTCCTTTAAGGTCTACCACTTCTCATTTAAGGTCTACCACTTCTCATTTAAGGTCTACCACTTCTCCTTTAAGGTCTACCACTTCTCCTTTAAGGTCTATCACTTCTCCTTTAAGGTCTACCACTTCTCCTTTAAGGTCTATCACTTCTCCTTTAAGGTCTACCACTTCTCCTTTAAGGTCTATCACTTCTCCTTTAAGGTCTACCACTTCTCCTTTAAGGTCTACCACTTCTCCTTTAAGGTCTACCACTTCTCATTTAAGGTCTACCACTTCTCATTTAAGGTCTACCACTTCTCCTTTAAGGTCTACCACTTCTCCTTTAAGGTCTATCACTTCTCCTTTAAGGTCTACCACTTCTCCTTTAAGGTCTATCACTTCTCCTTTAAGGTCTACCACTTCTCTTTTAAGGTCTACCACTTCTCCTTTAAGGTCTATCACTTCTCCTTTAAGGTCTACCACTTCTCCTTTAAGGTCTATCACTTCTCCTTTAAGGTCTACCACTTCTCCTTTAAGGTCTACCACTTCTCTTTTAAGGTCTACCACTTCTCCTTTAAGGTCTATCACTTCTCCTTTAAGGTCTACCACTTCTCCTTTAAGGTCTATCACTTCTCCTTTAAGGTCTACCACTTCTCCTTTAAGGTCTACCACTTCTCCTTTAAGGTCTACCACTTCTCCTTTAAGGTCTACCACTTCTACTTTAAGTTCTATCACTTCTCCTTTAAGGTCTACCACTTCTCCTTTAAGGTCTACCACTTCTCCTTTAAGGTCTATCACTTCTCCTTTAAGGTCTACCACTTCTCCTTTAAGGTCTATCACTTCTCCTTTAAGGTCTACCACTTGTCCTTTAAGGTCTACCACTTCTCCTTTAAGGTCTATCACTTCTCCTTTAAGGTCTACCACTTCTCCTTTAAGGTCTACCACTTCTACTTTAAGTTCTATCACTTCTCCTTTAAGGTCTACCACTTCTCCTTTAAGGTCTATCACTTCTCCTTTAAGGTCTATCACTTCTCCTTTAAGGTCTACCACTTCTACTTTAAGTTCTATCACTTCTCCTTTAAGGTCTACCACTTATCCTTTAAGGTCTACCACTTCTACTTTAAGGTCTATCACTTCTCCTTTAAGGTCTACCACTTCTCCTTTAAGGTCTATCACTTCTCCTTTAAGGTCTACCACTTCTACTTTAAGGTCTATCACTTCTCCTTTAAGGTCTACCACTTCTCCTTTAAGGAATGATGTTGTAATTTTACTAAACAAAATATAGAAGAAACATGGAACATTTTTAACGATTTTACTGAGTTCCAGTTCATATAAGGAAATCAGTTCAATTTAAATCATTTCAGTAGACCCTAATCTATGGATTCTATGACTGGGCAGGGGCGCAGCCGTGGGTGGACCTGGGAGGACAATAGCCCCACCCACTGAGGAGCCAGGCCCAACCAATCAGAATAAGTTACTGGGTTACTGGTCTCAGAACGATCCAGCAGGAGAAGAAGCTGGATGTGGAGGTCCTGGGGAGGCGTGGTCACACGTGTTCTGCGGTTGTGAGGCCGGGTTTTGCACAACCGAAGAATTTCTACACAAACTGTCAGAAACCGTCTCAGGGAAGCTCATCTGCTCGTCGTCCTCACCGGGGTCGTGACCTGACTGCAGTTCAGCGTCATAACCGACTTCAGTGGGCAAAATGATCACCTTCGATGGCCAATGGCAACGCTTGAGAAATGTGCTCTTCACGGATGAATCCCGATTTCAACTGGCAGCGTGTTTCAGTTCCCATCAATATCCAGCAACTTCACACAGTCTTTGAAGAGGAGTGGGACAACATTCCACAGGCCACAATCAACAGCCTGATCAACTCTATGTGAAGGAGATGTGTCGCGCTACATGAGGCAAATGGTCACACCAGATACTGACTGGTTTTCTGATCACACCAGATACTGACTGGTTTTCTCATCCACACCCCTACCTTTTTATTTTAAAGGTATCTGTGACCAACAGATGCATATCTGTATTCCCAGTCATGTGAAATTGATTTCCTTATATGAACTCTAACTCAGTGAAATCTTTTGAAATTGTTTCATGTTTGTGTTTATATTTTTTGTTCAGTGTTTGATTCAAGGAAAATAGTAAATATTATGCATACTCATTATCTTGTAGTACACAAAAACAAAGAGATTGAATTTGGCAGAACTCACCGTACTCTCTGCTTATAGGAAATGGCCACGGCCAGGAGAGATGGCAATCAGTGATGACCAGCCATGAAAAGAAAAACAAGTCAGTTGGCATATCAAAAACAAGATTTGACTGCAGGGCAGAACTCCTTTATCAGAATAGCTGTTCTAGCCAAATCACAGCCTGAGAATGTACCAGCTCATTACCCAGAGAGAATGTATAAAGGCTGTGCTTTCCTCTTAACAAGCTCGTGAGGAGTAAATAGGCAACTTCATTCTGTAAATAATACTCTTTCACTTAGGCAACTTCATTCTGTAAATAATACTCATCACTTAGGCAACTTCATTCTGTAAATAATACTCATCACTTAGGCAACTTCATTCTGTAAATAATGTAATGTATTAATAATAATAATGTAATAATAACTCCATTTTGCATAGATTAGAAATCTCGGACTTTACTTGCTACACACATGGAGCCTCTGGCTGTTTTGATCGACCAGTGACGACAAGTGAGTGGGCTACCGGAGTGTCTTTTTAATGTGTCGGGGTCATTAAAACTGTGGTTTAATTAAACTGCAGAATGGACTGGTCTATCTTGTAGGCTATGTAGTAATGTCACATAGATCATTTAAAACATTTTTTATTTTAATTTTAACAAAAATTAATACTATCCCATCTAATATCAACGTCCGTTCGGATATCCCGCCCAAAACGGCGAATTCCACTTCCTAAATACGAACAATTCAATTTTGGCCACTTTTTTTCCACCCCACACCTTTTTATGATGTAATTTAGGGTAGTATTCTTCACACTGCTGCATGGAGACATCATTACACCATTTACACAAACACATCCACCTTCATCACTCCTGATACAGACGTAGTAAGGCTTCTAGAAGACTCCTGATACAGAAGTAGTAAGGCTTCTAGAAGACTCCTGATACAGAAGTAGTAAGGCTTCTAGAAGACTCCTGATACAGAAGTAGTACGGCTTCTAGAAGACTCCTGATACAGAAGTAGTAAGGCTTCTAGAAGACTCCTGATACAGAAGTAGTAAGGCTTCTAGAAGACTCCTGATACAGAAGTAGTAAGGCTTCTAGAAGACTCCTGATACAGAAGTAGTAAGGCTTCTAGAAGACTCCTGATACAGAAGTAGTAAGGCTTCTAGAAGACTCCTGATACAGAAGTAGTAAGGCTTCTAGAAGACTCCTGATACAGAAGTAGTAAGGCTTCTAGAAGACTCCTGATACAGAAGTAGTAAGGCTTCTAGAAGACTCCTGATACAGAAGTAGTAAGGCTTCTAGAAGACTCCTGATACAGAAGTAGTAAGGCTTCTAGAAGACTCCTGATACAGAAGTAGTAAGGCTTCTAGAAGACTCCTGATACAGAAGTAGTAAGGCTTCTAGAAGACTCCTGATACAGAAGTAGTACGGCTTCTAGAAGACTCCTGATACAGAAGTAGTAAGGCTTCTAGAAGACTCCTAATACAGAAGTAGTAAGGCTTCTAGAAGACTCCTGATACAGAAGTAGTAAGGCTTCTAGAAGACTCCTGATACAGAAGTAGTAAGGCTTCTAGAAGACTCCTTTCATCACCTCTGTGTTCCACGTCGTGATGATTCTTCTCATCCTTAACAGGGAGGTTAGCCTGGCTCCCCAGAGCTCCGAGGGCCAGCAGCCCAGACCCTGGGATTATCCCAGGAGGCTGGAGCCCGGACGGGTGGGCGGCCAGGAGGGGAGGACCACCGTGGGCTGCATGGGACAGGTGCTGAGCCTGGAGCTGTTGCTGCTGTAGACGGGAGGGGGCAGAGACGGAGCAAGAAGAGGACAAGTGGGTCGGAGGGTAAGAGAAGAGAGACGCCGTACACTGACCACTAACCCATAGAACCTCAGGATCTCTGTAACACAAACTGCTGTAGGTTTCCCCAGAGGACTCATTACTAAACTAGTATATATATATATTTTTTTTTTGCACAGATCTAGACTCAAGTTAAAAGAGGCAAAGTTCATCAAGTTACGAATTGCATCCATTCAGTCATTGAACACGATCAAACATACTTTATTAAAATTATTGTTTTACTTCGTGGCCGGCTGTTGGTCTAGGTTGCGGCGATAACATAGTAATTTACCTACGACAGTCTTCAGGGGAAACATAACTATGTTTAACCTAATGTACTTGAGAAACCCCAGCCACTAAAACACACAGGCTGATCACTTAAACCGGGACTATTTGACAAGCACGGAGAGATATTAACATGTTAACAGGTCTATAGCTGTCTAGGATAAGAGTGGATGACAGAGCTGTGTCCATCACAGTGCTATTCTATTTCCATACCAGGCTATGGAGCCAGTAAGTGAGGTTTAACCAGGCTATAGAGAGATTAGATATTAACACATTAACACGTCTATAGACGTCTGGATGAGAGCAACAGAGCTATATCCCCCTCTCAGTGCTACAGAGCCACGCCCCTCTCAGTGCTACAGAGCCACACCCCTCTCAGTGCTACAGAGCCACACCCCTCTCAGTGCTACAGAGCCACGCCCCTCTCAGTGCTACAGAGCCACGCCCCTCTCAGTGCTACAGAGCCACGCCCCTCTCAGTGCTACAGAGCCACGCACCTCTCAGTGCTACAGAGCCACGCCCCTCTCAGTGCTACAGAGCCACGCCCCTCTCAGTGCTACAGAGCCACGCCCCTCTCAGTGCTACAGAGCCACGCCCCTCTCAGTGCTACAGAGCCACGCCCCTCTCAGTGCTATAGAGCCATGCCCCTCTCAGTGCTACAGACCTATATCCCCCTCTCAGTGCTACAGAGCCACCCCCCTCTCAGTGCTACAGAGCCACGCCCCTCTCAGTGCTACAGAGCCACGCCCCCTCTCAGTGCTACAGAGCCATGCCCCTCTCAGTGCTACAGAGCCACCCCCCTCTCAGTGCTACAGAGCCACGCCCCTCTCAGTGCTAAAGAGCCACACCCCTCTCAGTGCTACAGAGCCACGCCCCTCTCAGTGCTACAGAGCCACGCCCCTCTCAGTGCTACAGAGCCACGCCCCTCTCAGTGCTACAGAGCCACGCCCCTCTCAGTGCTACAGAGCCACGCCCCTCTCAGTGCTACAGAGCCACGCCCCTCTCAGTGCTTAACCAACACAAAAACATCCTATGGCGTTCTGCATTAGCGTCGAACAGCCCCCGTGAAATGCAGCTGTTCAGGGAAGCTAGAAACCATTATACACAGGCAGTTAGAAAGGTTTATAATCTTTATGGAAGGCTGGATCCTCCCCAATGTCTCTAATAACGTTTTAATCATTTTGCACCCGATGCTAATTTTAGCCATTTTAAAAGTAAAAGGCGTACTAACTTTATTCCCGCGAAACGAAAATTCATTTAAAAAAAATAATATTTTAATTGCATAACATTTTCAAAGTTTAATGGTTTTTGTGTGATTTGTTAAATTGGGTTACCTCTTTATCAATGAATGTGGTGGAAATGTAGCTCAAATATATATATATTTTTTTAGGGAGTGTACTTACTTTTTCACATGACTGTATACGCACCAATTTTGGGGGGTTATTTTTATTTTATATAACCTTTATTTAACGAGGCAAGTCAGTTAAGAACAAAATCTTATTTACAATGACAGGTCTACCCCGGCCAAACCCCAGACGACGCTGGGCCAATTGTACGCCGCCCCCTATGGGACTCCCAATCACTGCCGGGTGTGATACAGCCTGGATTCGAACCGGGTACTGTAGTGACGCCTCTTGCACTGAGATGCAGTGTCTAAGACCTCTGTGTCACTCGGGAGACCAGTAAGCATCAACATAAATTACAAATAGCATTTAGTCGTACGTATAAATAAAGACATAAACAAGTGATATAATATGAACCACACAACTTTATTGAAATAAGCATCTTAACGGAAAACATTGTCTTATTCAAACCTGAACATTTTAATATTTAAAATTGCTACCGAAACATGATTCAACACTAACTTCATCACAATATAATATAATACTAATAATATAACAATTATTATTAGTTTTTACTTTTTAATCAATTTCTAAAAGTCAAAAGTAAAGAAAAGGAATTCCAAAAAGAAAAACATTATTTATTTATAATTTAATAATTTATTATTATTATTATTATTATTTTACAAGTCCTTACAATTCACAGGTCCGATACACCCCGAAGGCCATTCGAGGCATGACTGAAACAAAGGGAGGCTGGCATGATGTCTTGGATACGAACGGGGGACACGCAGGAGAAGGAGGACACGCAGGAGAAGGAGGACACGCAGGAGAAGGGGGGACACGCAGGAGAAGTGGGGACACGCAGGAGAAGTGGGGACACGCAGGAGAAGGAGGACACGCAGGAGAAGGGGGGACACGCAGGAGAAGGAGGACACGCAGGAGAAGGGGGGACACGCAGGAGAAGGAGGACACGCAGGAGAAGGGGGGACACGCAGGAGAAGGAGGACACGCAGGAGAAGGAGGACACGCAGGAGAAGGAGGACACCCAGGAGAAGGGGGACAGGCAGGAGAAGGGGGACACGCAGGAGAAGGGGGTCATTGTTTATAGTTACATTCCAGTTGAATAACCCCCCCGAGGCCTCAGTTAGCAGCTCCTTAACTTCCTCTGGCTCCTTGATCTCCTTCTCTCAATCCTCATCTTCTCCCAGTAGCTCAGCATCTTCCTCTAAGAAAGCCTCCCAGTAGCTCAGCATCTTCCTCTAAGAAGGCCTCCCAGTAGCTCAGCGTCTTCATCTAAGAAGGCCTCCCAGTAGCTCAGCATCTGCATCTAAGAAAAGCCTCCCAGTAGCTCAGCATCTTCCACTAAGAAAAGCCTCCCAGTAGCTCAGCATCTTTGTCTAAGAAAAGCCTCCCAGTAGCTCAGCATCTTTGTCTAAGAAAAGCCTCCCAGTAGCTCAGCATCTTCCTCTAAGAAGGCCTCCCAGTAGCTCAGCATCTTCATCTAAGAAGGCCTCCCAGTAGTTCATCATCAAGGCCATCTTCCTCTAAGAAGGGACTGCATTATCCTCATCTTCTCCCAGTAGCTCAGCATCTTCATCTAAGAAAGCCTCCCACTAGCTCAGCATCTTCCTCTAAGGCAGCCTCCCAGTAGCTCAGCATCTCCGTCTAAGAAGGCCTCCCAGTAGCTCAGCATCTTCCTCTAAGGCCTCCCAGTAGCTCAGCATCTTCCTCTAAGGCCTCCCAGTAGCTCAGCATCTTCCTCTAAGAAGGCCTCCCAGTAGCTCAGCATCTTCCTCTAAGAAGGCCTCCCAGTAGCTCAGCATCTTCCTCTATGGCGGCCTCCCAGTAGCTCAGCATCTTCCTCTAAGGCCTCCCAGTAGCTCAGCATCTTCCTCTAAGAAGGCCTCCAAGAAGCTCAGCATCTTCCTCTAAGAAGGCCTCCCAGTAGCTCAGCATCTTCCACTAAGAAGGCCTCCAAGAAGCTCAACATCTTCCTCTAAAAAGGCCTCCCAGTAGCTCAGCATCTTCCTCTAAGAAGGCCTCCCAGTAGCTCAGCATCTTCCTCTAAGAAGGCCTCCCAGTAGCTCAGCATCTTCCTCTAAGAAGGCCTCCCAGTAGCTCAGCATCTTCCTCTAAGAAGGCCTCCCAGTAGCTCAGCATCTTCCTCTAAGGTGGCCTCCCAGTAGCTCAGCATCTTCCTCTAAGGTGGCCTCCCAGTAGCTCAGCATCTTCCTCTAAGAAAGCCTCCCAGTAGCTCAGCATCTTCCTCTAAGGCGGCCTCCCAGTAGCTCAGCATCTTCCTCTAAGGCGGCCTCCCAGTAGCTCAGCATCTTCCTCTATGGCGGCCTCCCAGTAGCTCAGCATCTTCCTCTAAGGCCTCCCAGTAGCTCAGCATCTTCCTCTAAGAAGGCCTCCAAGAAGCTCAGCATCTTCCTCTAAGAAGGCCTCCCAGTAGCTCAGCATCTTCCACTAAGAAGGCCTCCAAGAAGCTCAACATCTTCCTCTAAGAAGGCCTCCCAGTAGCTCAGCATCTTCCTCTAAGAAGGCCTCCCAGTAGCTCAGCATCTTCCTCTAAGAAGGCCTCCCAGTAGCTCAGCATCTTCCTCTAAGGCGGCCTCCCAGTAGCTCAGCATCTTCCTCTAACGTGGCCTCCCAGTAGCTCAGCATCTTCCTCTAAGGCGGCCTCCCAGTAGCTCAGCATCTTCCTCTAAGGCGGCCATGCCGTCACTGTCCTCCTCATGGACAGGGACTGCATTATCCTCTTCTTTGTCTATTTCTAAAACTCATAAAATAAAAGTCAAACATTGAAAATGTAAATCAGTGACAACCCCTCCAAAGAATTGCCTAATAAAAAGTTATATTCAGAAAACACTTCAGTACATAAAAATAAAGGAATCAATGAAAGAGAAGTGTATCCACAAGCAACATTTTCCAAAGGATTTCATCGTAACATTTGAGAAAAAATGTAACATGCAGTGAAGAGAATATATATATATATATACAGTGGGGAGAACAAGTATTTGACACACTGCCGATTTTGCAGGTTTTCCTACTTACAAAGCATGTAGAGGTCTGTAATTTTTTATCATAGGTACACTTCAACTGTGAAATACTCTTTAAAAACCTAAATATCATTACCAACATTAAAAAAATATATATATATAAATTAAAAATCATGAATGACGGCACTGCCAAAAGTGGTCATAACCTGTCAGATTGAGTGGAGGACAGGCGACTGACTTCCTGTGGCAGGGGGCGTCATTTTCCTGTTGACCTTTCGAGAGAAAAAAACTAATTCCTGCCTCTTAACCAATCACATATCATCATGCAGACGTGGGGCGTGGCTCTGTAGCACTGAGAGGGGCGTGGCTCTGTAGCACTGAGAGGGGCGTGGCTCATTAGCACTGAGAGGGGGGTGGCTCTGTAGCACTGAGAGGGGTGTGGCTCATTAGCACTGAGAGGGGGTGGCTCTGTAGCACTGAGAGGGGGATATAGGTCTGTAGCACTGAGAGGGGGATATAGGTCTGTAGCACTGAGAGGGGCGTGGCTCTGTAGCACTGAGAGGGGCGTGGCTCATTAGCACTGAGAGGGGTGTGGCTCTGTAGCACTGAGAGGGGTGTGGCTCTGTAGCACTGAGAGGGGTGTGGCTCTGTAGCACTGAGAGGGGCGTGGCTCTGTAGCACTGAGAGGGGCGTGGCTCTGTAGCACTGAGAGGGGCGTGGCTCTGTAGCACTGAGAGGGGCGTGGCTCATTAGCACTGAGAGGGGTGTGGCTCTGTAGCACTGAGAGGGGCGTGGCTCTGTAGCACTGAGAGGGGCGTGGCTCTGTAGCACTGAGAGGGGCGTGGCTCTGTAGCACTGAGAGGGGCGTGGCTCTGTAGCACTGAGAGGGGCGTGGCTCTGTAGCACTGACGTTTATAGACGTGGATAGAATATACATCTTTGCTTGGCTTTACTTAGTAAAAGTGTCTCCATTCCCTTTTCGATAAAAACAGATGAATCTTAATTCCCACCATTATGTCATGCTGTCCACTAACACCATAACGCTCTCTGGGTGAATTCATATCACGCATGGTGTTAACGTTTACAATAGCACACAGACAAGGCAAAGAGACGCTATGAAAACAACAGTGGAAACACACCGACAAACTAATATTCACTCTCTTCAACATCCAGTCTGGTGGATCCACAGACACACAACGAGTCATCACGATGCTCCGTGGGTGATCGAAATGGACGTGGGTTAAAAAGCCCTTGGCAGTACATAAAACCAGGTTAGAACCAGGTTAAAACCAGGTTAAATAACCCTTCAGGAACACTTAGCAGGTTTAAAACCAGGTTAGAACCAGGTTAATTAACCCTTCAGGAACACTTAGCAGTACATAAAACCAGGTTAAAACCAGGTTAAAACCAGGTTAAATAACCCTTCAGGAACACTTAGCAGGTTTAAAACCAGGTTAGAACCAGGTTAATTAACCCTTCAGGAACACTTAGCAGTACATAAAACCAGGTTAAAACCAGGTTAAAACCAGGTTAAATAACCCTTCAGGAACACTTAGCAGTACATAAAACCAGGTTAAAACCAGGTTAAAACCAGGTTAAATAACCCTTCAGGAACACTTAGCAGTACATAAAACCAGGTTAAAAGCAGGTTAAAACCAGGTTAAATAACCCTTCAGGAACACTTAGCAGTACATAAAACCAGGTTAAATAACCCTTCAGGAACACTTAGCAGTATATAAAACCAGGTTAAAACCAGGTTAAATAACCCTTCAGGAACCACCAATAGACATCCTTTATTACAGCCATCTACAAGCACTGAATACTTAAAGACTATAATGGCAGTATGTGTGTTGTCTCTCTCCCCATCTCTTTCACAAGCCTCTACTGAAATACAAATCATTTGTAGTCTTTTTTGTTAAACTTGTTTACAGGGAGAAGAACTTAAGACCTACTAGGTACGTTAGTTATACTGTTGTCTTGGAGAATAATAACAAAGCCATTAATCATTCTGTAGATAAACAACCCTGATACATAGTCTATAGCATTAACTCTTGTCCAAGTGAATACTATGTGTATTCTCATAGCTTCCTCAAAGGTCAGGGAGGCTGGGGTACTCAGAGGGTACATCCTGAGGAAGGCACAGGCTACTAGTCTCAGGTCAAAACAGACACTGGTTTGTTACTCACTTAAAATGTGAATGACCATAGACGGGTTTGGTTGTTTAGCAACAATACAGACACCCGCACGCTCCCTCACCACCCGCACGCTCCCTCACCACCCGCACGCTCCCTCACCACCCACACGCTCCCTCACCACCCACACGCTCCCACACGCTCCCTCACCACCCGCACGCTCCCTCACCACCCACACGCTCCCTCACCACCCACACGCTCCCACACGCTCCCTCACCACCCATACGCTCCCTCACCACCCATACGCTCCCTCACCACCCGCACGCTCCCTCACCACCCTCACCACCATAATGCTCCCTCACCACCCACAAGCTCCCTCACCACCCTCACCACCATCACGCTCCCTCACCACCCACACGCTCCCTCACCACCCGCACGCTCCCTCACCACCCACACGCTCCCTCACCACCCACACGCTCCCACACACTCCCTCACCACCCATACGCTCCCTCACCACCCATACGCTCCCTCACCACCCGCACGCTCCCTCACCACCCTCACCACCATAATGCTCCCTCACCACCCACAAGCTCCCTCACCACCCTCACCACCATCACGCTCCCTCACCACCCACACGCTCCCTCACCACCCGCACGCTCCCTCACCACCCACACGCTCCCTCACCACCCACACGCTCCCACACGCTCCCTCACCACCCATACGCTCCCTCACCACCCATACGCTCCCTCACCACCCGCACGCTCCCTCACCACCCTCACCACCATAATGCTCCCTCACCACCCACAAGCTCCCTCACCACCCTCACCACCATCACGCTCCCTCACCACCCACACGCTCCCTCACCACCCGCACGCTCCCTCACCACCCACACGCTCCCTCACCACCCACACGCTCCCACACACTCCCTCACCACCCATACGCTCCCTCACCACCCATACGCTCCCTCACCACCCGCACGCTCCCTCACCACCCTCACCACCATAATGCTCCCTCACCACCCACAAGCTCCCTCACCACCCTCACCACCATCACGCTCCCTCACCACCCACACGCTCCCTCACCACCCGCACGCTCCCTCACCACCCACACGCTCCCTCACCACCCACACGCTCCCACACGCTCCCTCACCACCCACACGCTCCCACACACTCCCTCACCACCCATACGCTCCCTCACCACCCATACGCTCCCTCACCACCCGCACGCTCCCTCACCACCCTCACCACCATAATGCTCCCTCACCACCCACAAGCTCCCTCACCACCCTCACCACCATCACGCTCCCTCACCACCCACACGCTCCCTCACCACCCGCACGCTCCCTCACCACCCACACGCTCCCTCACCACCCACACGCTCCCACACGCTCCCTCACCACCCATACGCTCCCTCACCACCCATACGCTCCCTCACCACCCACACGCTCCCTCACCACCCGCACGCTCCCTCACCACCCGCCCGCTCCCTCACCACCCGCCCGCTCCCTCACCACCCGCACGCTCCCTCACCACCCGCACGCTCCCTCACCACCCGCACGCTCCCTCACCACCCGCACGCTCTCCTTCACCACCTATACGCTCCCTCACCACCCACACGCTCCCTCACCACCCGCACGCTCCCTCACCACCCACACGCTCCCTTACCACCCACACGCTCCCTCACCACCCACACGCTTCATCACCACCCTCACCACCCACACGCTCCCTCACCACCCACACGCTCCCTCACCACCCACACCCTCCCTCACGCTCCCTCACCACCCACACGCTCCCTCACCACCCGCCCGCTCCCTCACCACCCGCCCGCTCCCTCACCACCCGCACGCTCCCTCACCACCCGCACGCTCCCTTACCACCCACACGCTCCCTCACCACCCACACGCTTCATCACCACCCTCACCACCCACACGCTCCCTTACCAACCACACGCTCCCTCACCACCCACACGCTCCCTCACCACCCACACGCTCCCTCACCACCCACACGCTCCCTCACCACCCACACGCTCCCTCACCACCCACACGCTCCCTCACCACCCACACGCTCCCACACCACCACCCACACGCTCTCCCTCACCACCCACACGCTCTCCCTCACCACCCACACGCTCTCCCTCACCACCTATATGCTCCCTCACCACCCACACGCTCCCTCACCACCCTCACGCTCCCTCACCACCCACATGCTCCCTCACCACCCATACGCTCCCTCACCACCCGCACGCTCCCAACAACCTTCACCATCTCGAATCACACCACGACGAAAGGCAGAAACCTGGCACTAAGGGAAGACGTGAACTAACGTGAATAAATGTGTGATTAATATTATATATTACTCTGTGATCATGTGTAATTCACTGTGTCTGCTAAATCGGTGAGACTGTTGTCAGGCCAGCAGCTGGACACAGGTACTTTTAGACTAGACTGTTGGAAATGGGTAGTCGGTACAGTAGTCACGTTAATGCAGATTTGTCCCTGGCCTAGCTGGTGTTTATTAAATGAAGATTTAAAATAATAATAATAATAATAATAATAATAATAATAATTTAAAAGAAGAAGGTTTACACACGGTGAGGGGCAGACTGGGAAGCCCACGTACCCCGATGGTGGCATTGAGCTCAGTCATGGTGACCTGTTTAGCTCGGTCTACTGCCTGGGCTACCTGCTGTTGGTGCTATAGGGGGGGGGGGGGGGGGAGAGAAACAGAGGGAACGGTTAGGACACTTCATCTATATAGACAGCTCTAGGGTTGTGAAATTCCCTGCTTTTTCCAGAAAATGTCATTCTTACTCCTATTCGAGAATTTTACAACCCTAAAGTTGTAAACAACAAACAGAGTAGACCGATCATGGGTCTCATCTTCCCCACACACAATAACACACTTTACAATCACAACAACACACTTTGCAATCACAACAACACACTTTGCAATCACAACAACACACTTTACAATCACAACAACACACTTTACAATCACAACAACACACTTTACAATCACAACAACACACTTTACAATCACAACAACACACTTTACAATCACAACAACACACTTTACAATCACAACAACACACTTTACAATCACAACAACACACTTTACAATCACAACAACACACTTTACAATCACAACAATACACTTTACAATCACAACAACACACTTTACAATCACAACAACACACTTTACAATCACATTCTAGATGACAAAGATAGATTGTGTTTTGAACAATTAAAAAAAAAAACAGAATTTAAAAACAAGACCATTTTATTCACACGAGTGGATAAACTTGAATTAGAGACGAGTGCCATACACAATTATTCAAAAGCATCTAACCTTGTTCAGACAGTACGACAGTGCCATCCTGACTAAATATGCACAATGACCAGCTCAACGTGGTCACCTCTAACTTCAGACACTCCACAGTGTGACACGAGAAACACCCCCAAAAACACACTCACCTCTTGTGACAGGAAAGGCATAATTTGAGCTAGAATCGCGTTGAGCCGCTTGCCGATCTCGGTCTGGAAAAAAAAAAAACACACAAAGAGGACGAAATTCCAATTTAGAAAGCTGTAAAAGTACATAGGTAGTAGAATGACTTCGTTCTGTGTCGGTACGCTGATGTTTACAGCGCTTACGGACAATTACTGCTGCGGGCGGTAGTGCTCGACTCAACATCCTCTCTAAACTGCATGATATTGACATGAGAGATATTTAAAACATTACACACAGAAAGAGGGGGGGGGGGGGGCGAGAGAGAGAGGGGTGGGAGAGAGAGAGAGAGAGAGAGAGAGAGAGGGGAGGGGAGAGAGAGAGAGGGGTGGGAGAGAGAGAGAGAGAGAGGGGAGGGGAGAGAGAGAGAGGGGTGGGAGAGGGAGAGAGAGAGAGAGAGAGAGGGGAGGGGAGAGAGAGAGAGGGGTGGGGAGAGAGAGAGGAGGGGAGAGGGAGAGAGGGAGGGGAGAGAGAGAGGAGGGGAGAGGGAGAGGAGGGGAGAGAGAGAGGAGGGGAGAGAGAGAGAGGGGAGAGAGAGAGAGAGAGGAGGGGAGAGAGAGAGAGGGGAGAGAGAGAGAGAGAGGAGGGGAGAGAGAGAGAGGGGAGAGAGAGAGAGAGAGAGGAGGGGAGAGAGAGAGAGGGGAGAGAGAGAGAGAGGGGAGAGAGAGAGAGGGGAGAGAGAGAGAGAGAGGAGGGGAGAGAGAGAGAGGGGAGAGAGAGAGAGAGAGAGGAGGGGAGAGAGAGAGGAGGGGAGAGAGAGAGGGGGAGAGGGGAGAGCGAGAGGGGAGAGAGAGGGGAGAGAGAGAGGGAGAGCGAGGGAGGGTGGATGGAGGAGCAGTGAGAACAGCTGGACTGACTGACTAAATGATGAGTGAGTCCTCTCCACTCCACTCCACTCCACTCCACTCCACTCCTCTCCACTGTAGGGAAAACGAGGAGGCAGGTGATGTGTGCCTCTTTCACTCCAAGTGGCTGAACTCCTTCCTCTTATCCTGACTGTTTCATCTACCTTGTCAACTGTCTGTTAACTGACTAACCACACTACTTACATTTATAGTCTAGTATCTCAAACATGCACAGTGTTTTAGTGTGGCCTCGGGCCTGTCTGTCTGGGACTAAATCATTGCCTAAAGCCTTTATGGCCTCTCCCCCCCAGCCTCGGGCCTCTCTGTCTGGGACTAAGGGCCATTGCCTAAAGCCTTCATGGCCTCTCCCCCCAGCCTCAGGCCTGTCTGTCTGGGACTAAGGGCCATTGCCTAAAGCCTTCATGGCCTCTCCCCCCAGCCTCAGGCCTCTCTGTCTGGGACTAAGGGCCATTATGGCCTCTACCCCCCAGCCTCAGGCCTGTCTGTCTGGGACTAAATCATTGCCTAAAGCCTTCATGGTCTCCCCCCCCCCCAGCCTCAGACCTGTCTGTCTGGGACTGAATCATTGCCTAAAGCCATTATGGCCTCTCCCCCCAGCCTCAGGCCTGTCTGTCTGGGACTAAGGGCCATTGCCTAAAGCCTTCATGGCCTCTCCCCCCCAGCCTCAGGCCTGTCTGTCTGGGACTAAATCATTGTAATGATCCAGTGATCCATTTAGAGCCCTCCGGCCCTGCTCTGATTGGATCAATACAGGTACATTCACATGGCTAACTACTAGGACTGGGATTGGGTCTCTGGGTGCACATTAACAACAGGCTGAGGAGGCAGACGGTGTGTGTATCTAATATCTCACCGGATAGGCCTACATTAGCCTGCGGGTTACAGCAGACATTCTACAACGGAAGGAAAATATATTATGAAAGAATGAGGTTACATTGATTTTTGGAGGTTTTTTTTTTTTATGTAAAAAATCCCCAAAAAGCCTAAAAATGGTGAACATTCAAGTGACTGTATTCCATCGTCTCTGTCGAGTCTACACTGGGTAGACATCACTAGAACAACAGGAAATTACTACGAAATATTACAATATCACTTATTTTATTTTCAGATTTTTATTTGATGACTTTATTAATTTTCATTCCTTTAAAAAGTGATCATATTATCTCTGTTCAGACAGTAGCAGTCAGTCAGTCAACCAGACAATATTATCTCTGTTCAGACAGTAGCAGTCAACCAGACAATATTATCTATGTTCAGACAGTAGCAGTCAGCCAGACAATATTATCTCTGTTCAGACAGTAGCAGTCAACCAGACAATATTATCTATGTTCAGACAGTAGCAGTCAGCCAGACAATATTATCTCTGTTCAGACAGTAGCAGTCAGTCAGTCAGCCAGACAATATTATCTCTGTTCAGACAGTAGCAGTCAGCCAGACAATATTATCTCTGTTCAGACAGTAGCAGTCAGCCAGACAATATTATCTCTGTTCAGACAGTAGCAGTCAGTCAGTCAGCCAGACAATATTATCTCTGTTCAGACAGTAGCAGTCAGCCAGACAATATTATCTCTGTTCAGACAGTAGCAGTCAGCCAGACAATATTATCTCTGTTCAGACAGTAGCAGTCAGCCAGACAATATTATCTCTGTTCAGACAGTAGCAGTCAGCCAGACAATATTATCTCTGTTCAGACAGTAGCAGTCAGTCAGTCAGCCAGACAATATTATCTCTGTTCAGACAGTAGCAGTCAGTCAGTCAGCCAGACAATATTATCTCTGTTCAGACAGTAGCAGTCAGTCAGTCAGCCAGACAATATTATCTCTGTTCAGACAGTAGCAGTCAACCAGACAATATTATCTCTGTTCAGACAGTAGCAGTCAGCCAGACAATATTATCTCTGTTCAGACAGTAGCAGTCAGCCAGACAATATTATCTCTGTTCAGACAGTAGCAGTCAGTCAGTCAGCCAGACAATATTATCTCTGTTCAGACAGTAGCAGTCAGTCAGTCAACCAGACAATATTATCTCTGTTCAGACAGTAGCAGTCAGTCAGTCAGCCAGACAATATTATCTCTGTTCAGACAGTAGCAGTCAGTCAGTCAGCCAGACAATATTATCTCTGTTCAGACAGTAGCAGTCAACCAGACAATATTATCTCTGTTCAGACAGTAGCAGTCAGCCAGACAATATTATCTCTGTTCAGACAGTAGCAGTCAGCCAGACAATATTATCTCTGTTCAGACAGTAGCAGTCAGTCAGTCAGCCAGACAATATTATCTCTGTTCAGACAGTAGCAGTCAGTCAGTCAACCAGACAATATTATCTCTGTTCAGACAGTAGCAGTCAGTCAGTCAGTCAGCCAGACAATATTATCTCTGTTCAGACAGTAGCAGTCAGTCAGTCAGTCAGCCAGACAATATTATCTCTGTTCAGACAGTAGCAGTCAGTCAGTCAGTCAGCCAGACAATATTATCTCTGTTCAGACAGTAGCAGTCAGTCAGTCAGTCAGCCAGACAATATTATCTCTGTTCAGACAGTAGCAGTCAGTCAGTCAGTCAGCCAGACAATATTATCTCTGTTCAGACAGTAGCAGTCAGTCAGTCAGTCAGCCAGACAATATTATCTCTGTTCAGACAGTAGCAGTCAGTCAGTCAGTCAGCCAGACAATATTATCTCTGTTCAGACAGTAGCAGTCAGTCAGTCAGTCAGCCAGACAATATTATCTCTGTTCAGACAGTAGCAGTCAGTCAGTCAGTCAGCCAGACAATATTATCTCTGTTCAGACAGTAGCAGTCAGTCAGTCAGCCAGACAATATTATCTCTGTTCAGACAGTAGCAGTCAGTCAGTCAGACAGACAATATTATCTCTGTTCAGACAGTAGCAGTCAGTCAGTCAGTCAGCCAGACAATATTATCTCTGTTCAGACAGTAGCAGTCAGTCAGTCAGTCAGCCAGACAATATTATCTCTGTTCAGACAGTAGCAGTCAGTCAGTCAGCCAGACAATATTATCTCTGTTCAGACAGTAGCAGTCAGTCAGTCAGCCAGACAATATTATCTCTGTTCAGACAGTAGCAGTCAGTCAGTCAGTCAGCCAGACAATATTATCTCTGTTCAGACAGTAGCAGTCAGTCAGTCAGCCAGACAATATTATCTCTGTTCAGACAGTAGCAGTCAGTCAGTCAGACAGACAATATTATCTCTGTTCAGACAGTAGCAGTCAGTCAGTCAGTCAGTCAGTCAGCCAGACAATATTATCTCTGTTCAGACAGTAGCAGTCAGTCAGTCAGCCAGACAATATTATCTCTGTTCAGACAGTAGCAGTCAGTCAGCCAGACAATATTATCTCTGTTCAGACAGTAGCAGTCAGTCAACCAGACAATATTATCTCTGTTCAGACAGTAGCAGTCAGTCAGTCAGCCAGACAATATTATCTCTGTTCAGACAGTAGCAGTCAGTCAGTCAGCCAGACAATATTATCTCTGTTCAGACAGTAGCAGTCAGTCAGTCAGTCAGTCAGCCAGACAATATTATCTCTGTTCAGACAGTAGCAGTCAGTCAGTCAGCCAGACAATATTATCTCTGTTCAGACAGTGTCAGTCAGTCAGCCAGACAATATTATCTCTGTTCAGACAGTAGCAGTCAGTCAGTCAGCCAGACAATATTATCTCTGTTCAGACAGTAGCAGTCAGTCAGTCAGCCAGACAATATTATCTCTGTTCAGACAGTAGCAGTCAGTCAGTCAGTCAGTCAGCCAGACAATATTATCTCTGTTCAGACAGTAGCAGTCAGTCAGTCAGCCAGACAATATTATCTCTGTTCAGACAGTAGCAGTCAGTCAGTCAGCCAGACAATATTATCTCTGTTCAGACAGTTGCAGTCAGTCAGTCAACCAGACAATATTATCTCTGTTCAGACAGTAGCAGTCAGTCAGTCAGCCAGACAATATTATCTCTGTTCAGACAGTAGCAGTCAGTCAGTCAACCAGACAATATTATCTCTGTTCAGACAGTAGCAGTCAGTCAGTCAGCCAGACAATATTATCTCTGTTCAGACAGTAGCAGTCAGTCAGTCAGTCAACCAGACAATATTATCTCTGTTCAGACAGTAGCAGTCAACCAGACAATATTATCTCTGTTCAGACAGTAGCAGTCAGTCAGTCAGTCAGCCAGACAATATTATCTCTGTTCAGACAGTAGCAGTCAGCCAGACAATATTATCTCTGTTCAGACAGTAGCAGTCAGTCAGTCAGTCAGCCAGACAATATTATCTCTGTTCAGACAGTAGCAGTCAGCCAGACAATATTATCTCTGTTCAGACAGTAGCAGTCAGCCAGACAATATTATCTCTGTTCAGACAGTTGCAGTCAGTCAGTCAACCAGACAATATTATCTCTGTTCAGACAGTAGCAGTCAGTCAGTCAGTCAGCCAGACAATATTATCTCTGTTCAGACAGTAGCAGTCAGTCAGTCAGCCAGACAATATTATCTCTGTTCAGACAGTAGCAGTCAGTCAGTCAGTCAGCCAGACAATATTATCTCTGTTCAGACAGTAGCAGTCAGTCAGTCAGCCAGACAATATTATCTCTGTTCAGACAGTAGCAGTCAGTCAGTCAACCAGACAATATTATCTCTGTTCAGACAGTAGCAGTCAGTCAGTCAGCCAGACAATATTATCTCTGTTCAGACAGTAGCAGTCAGTCAGTCAACCAGACAATATTATCTCTGTTCAGACAGTAGCAGTCAGTCAGTCAGCCAGACAATATTATCTCTGTTCAGACAGTAGCAGTCAGTCAGTCAGTCAACCAGACAATATTATCTCTGTTCAGACAGTAGCAGTCAACCAGACAATATTATCTCTGTTCAGACAGTAGCAGTCAGTCAGTCAGTCAGCCAGACAATATTATCTCTGTTCAGACAGTAGCAGTCAGCCAGACAATATTATCTCTGTTCAGACAGTAGCAGTCAGTCAGTCAGTCAGCCAGACAATATTATCTCTGTTCAGACAGTAGCAGTCAGCCAGACAATATTATCTCTGTTCAGACAGTAGCAGTCAGCCAGACAATATTATCTCTGTTCAGACAGTTGCAGTCAGTCAGTCAACCAGACAATATTATCTCTGTTCAGACAGTAGCAGTCAGTCAGTCAGTCAGCCAGACAATATTATCTCTGTTCAGACAGTAGCAGTCAGTCAGTCAGCCAGACAATATTATCTCTGTTCAGACAGTAGCAGTCAGTCAGTCAGTCAGCCAGACAATATTATCTCTGTTCAGACAGTAGCAGTCAGTCAGTCAGCCAGACAATATTATCTCTGTTCAGACAGTAGCAGTCAGTCAGTCAGCCAGACAATATTATCTCTGTTCAGACAGTAGCAGTCAGTCAGTCAGCCAGACAATATTATCTCTGTTCAGACAGTAGCAGTCAGTCAGTCAGCCAGACAATATTATCTCTGTTCAGACAGTAGCAGTCAGTCAGTCAGCCAGACAATATTATCTCTGTTCAGACAGTAGCAGTCAGTCAGTCAGCCAGACAATATTATCTCTGTTCAGACAGTAGCAGTCAGTCAGTCAGCCAGACAATATTATCTCTGTTCAGACAGTAGCAGTCAGTCAGTCAGTCAGCCAGACAATATTATCTCTGTTCAGACAGTAGCAGTCAGTCAGTCAGTCAGCCAGACAATATTATCTCTGTTCAGACAGTAGCAGTCAGTCAGTCAGACAGACAATATTATCTCTGTTCAGACAGTAGCAGTCAGTCAGTCAGACAGACAATATTATCTCTGTTCAGACAGTAGCAGTCAGTCAGTCAGCCAGACAATATTATCTCTGTTCAGACAGTAGCAGTCAGTCAGTCAGCCAGACAATATTATCTCTGTTCAGACAGTAGCAGTCAGTCAGTCAGCCAGACAATATTATCTCTGTTCAGACAGTAGCAGTCAGTCAGTCAGCCAGACAATATTATCTCTGTTCAGACAGTAGCAGTCAGTCAGTCAGCCAGACAATATTATCTCTGTTCAGACAGTAGCAGTCAGTCAGTCAGCCAGACAATATTATCTCTGTTCAGACAGTAGCAGTCAGTCAGTCAGCCAGACAATATTATCTCTGTTCAGACAGTAGCAGTCAGTCAGTCAGCCAGACAATATTATCTCTGTTCAGACAGTAGCAGTCAGTCAGTCAGCCAGACAATATTATCTCTGTTCTCCTCATACTGTACTGTCTTCAGTCATCATATTTATCTAGTCAGTCAGCCAGACAATATTATCTCTGTTCAGACAGTAGCAGTCAGTCAGTCAGCCAGACAATATTATCTCTGTTCAGACAGTAGCAGTCAGTCAGTCAGCCAGACAATATTATCTCTGTTCAGACAGTAGCAGTCAGTCAGTCAACCAGACAATATTATCTCTGTTCAGACAGTAGCAGTCAGTCAGTCAACCAGACAATATTATCTCTGTTCTCCTCATACTGTACTGTGTTCAGTCATCATATGTATCTAGTCAGCCAGACAATATTATCTCTGTTCTCCTCATACTGTACTGTCTTCAGTCATCATATTTATCTAGTCAGCCAGACAATATTATCTCTGTTCTCCTCATACTGTACTGTCTTCAGGAAGTCAAGAGACAAACTTAAGAACATAGAAACTTGTTGGGCTTATTTTGGACAGATTTCGGCAAGTGAAACGTCTCAAAGCCAGAAGAAAAATGGATTATGGTCATTGTAGTTAATTACCACGTTTCTGCCATGAACTACCGTGAATATCTGCTAAAAAATGAAAACTACAACTCCCTTCGGCCCAGCGTCCCACATAGTTATTGACTTGAATTCTCTCTAGAGAATAAGCACGTTAGGTTCACAAAAAAATAACGAAATGGTCAATTGGGTATTTAATAAACCGAAAAGAAAGAGAGAGATAGAGAGGGAGAAGGCTATTTGGCCCTAAACAGAGAGTACACAGTCTTGCTGCTGTGATGACACACTGAGGTATTTCACCTGACCCAAACTTAAGGAAAGCTTCGACTATGTACAGACTCAGTGAGCATAGCCTTGCTATTGAGAAAGGCCGCCGTAAGCAGACCTGGCTCTCAAGAGAAGACAGGCTATGTGCACACTGCCCACAAAATGAGGTGTAAACTGAGCTGCACTTCCTAACCTCCTGCCCAAAGTATGACCATATTAGAGAGACATATTTCCCTCAGATTACACAAGATCCACAAAGAATTCAAAAACAAACCCAATTTTAAAAAACTCCCATATCTACTGGGTGAAATTCCACAGTGTGTCATCACAGCAGCAAGATTTGTGACCCGTTGCCACGAGAAAAGGTCAACCAGTGAAGAACACACACCATTGTAAATACAACCCATATTTATGCTTATTTATTTTATAATGTGACATTTGAAAGGTTTTCTGTAAATATTTATGGTTTATTTCACTTTTGTTCTATTCTCTACTTCACTTTCCTTGACAATGTTAACACATCTTTCATTGTACACTTTTTGTTGGTTACTACATGATTCCGTATGTGTTATTTCACAGTTTTGACGTCTTCGCTGTTGATTCTACAATGTAGAAAATAGTAAAAAATAGAGATAAACCCTTGAATAAGTAGGTTTGTCCAAACATTTGTCCGGTACTGTCTGTGTGTGTGTGTCTGGATCCTGGACTTCCTGATGGGCCGCCCCCTGGTGGTAAGGGTAGGCAACAACACATCTGCCACGCTGATCCTCAACACTGGGGCCCCTCAGGGGTGCATGCTCAGTCCCCTCCTGTACTCCCTGTTCACCCATGACTGCGTGACCATGCACGCCTCCAACTCAATCATCAAGTTTGCAGATGACACAACAGTAGTGGGATTTATTACCAACAACGACGAGACAGCTTACAGGGAGGAGGTGAGGGCACTCGGAGTGTGGTGTCAGGAAAACAACCTCTCACTCAATGTCAACAAAACAAAGGAGATGATCGTGGACTTCAGGAAACAGCAGAGGGAGCACCCCCCCCCCCCCCCCCCCCCCCCATCCACATCGATGGGACAGTGGTGGAGAAGGTGGAAAGTTTTAAGTTCCTCGGCGTACACATCACAGACAAACTGAATTGGTCCACCCACACAGACAGCATGGAGAAGAAGGCGCAATAGCGCCTCTTCAACCTCAGGATGCTGAAGAAATGTTGCTTGTCACCTAAAACCCTCACAAAGTTTTACAGATGCACAATTGAGAGCATCCTGTCACCTGATACTGCAACTGCAGTATAGATAACTATAGATAGCTCTCCAGAGGGTGGTGCAGTCAGCCCAACTCATCACCGGAGGCAAACTACCTGCCTTCCAGGACACCTACACCACGCGATGTCACAGGAAGGCCATAAAGATCATCAAGGACAACAACCACCCGAGCCACAGCCTGTTCACCCCACTACCATCCAGAAGGCGAGGTCAGTACAGGTGCATCAAAGCTGGGACCGAGAGACTGAAAAACAGCTTCTATCTCAAGGCCATCAGACTGTTAAACAGCCATCACTAACTCAGAGAGGCTGCTGCCAACATACAGACTCAAATCATTGGCCACTTTAATACATGGATCACTAGTCACTTTAAACAATGCCACTTACTATAATGTGTTCACACCCTACATTACTCATCTCATATGTATATACTGTACTCAATACCATCTACTGCACCTTGTCTATGCCGCTCGGCCATCGCTCATCCATATATTTATATGTACATATTCTCATTCACCCCTTTAGATTAGTGTGTATTAGGTAGTTGTTCTGGAATTGTTAGATTACTCGTTGGTTATTACTGCACTGTCGGGAACTAGAAGCACTCGCATTTCGCTACACTCGCATTAACATCTGCTAACCATTGTGTATGTGACCAATCCAATTTCATTTGACTTTGGATTTGAAAACAAAATGGCTTTTTCTCTAATTCAATGATGACGAGATACTTCAGCTGGTTCTGTTGTCCTCCGTGTTTACAGTTTACAGTCAACTTCGGGCACTGTTCAAAAGTTGACACTCATTTTGTAACGACAGCCTGTGTAGAAATCGTCATCGTCACGCTCTGTTTTAGTATTAAAAAAACATTCTGCCCGTCCCCAGTCATATGGAAATGACGCAGCACTGCATGAAATCTGTTTTATAAAAAGGTTTTTTTAAATGAAATAATGTGTAATAAAAATCCCTGCGTGAACCCAACAATGGAGACCTCTTCACTGCTACCGTTTGTCCGCGGCGGGCTGCGAATCAACAACCTTCTGGCTACGATGCTTACAAAAGGAAGAACAGGCTCTAAAACGGCTTATCTAAGGCTCTAGTCTGAGTAAACGGCTTATCTCAGGCTCTAGTCTGAGTCAGGGTAAAGGGCTTATCTCAGGCTCTAGTCTGAGTCAGGGTAAAGGGCTTATCTCAGGCTCTAGTCTGAGTCAGGGTAAACGGCTTATCTAAGGCTCTAGTCTGAGTAAACTACTTATCTAAGGCTCTAGTCTGAGTCAGGGTAAACAGCTTATCTAAGGCTCTAGTCTGAGTAAACAGCTTATCTAAGGCTCTAGTCTGAGTCAGGGTAAACAGCTTATCTAAGGCTCTAGTCTGAGTCAGGGTAAACGGCTTATCTAAGGCTCTAGTCTGAGTCAGGGTAAACAGCTTATCTAAGGCTCTAGTCTGAGTCAGGGTAAACGGCTTATCTAAGGCTCTAGTCTGAGTAAACGGCTTATCTAAGGCTCTAGTCTGAGTCAGGGTAAACGGCTTATCTAAGGCTCTAGTCTGAGTCAGGGTAAACGGCTTATCTAAGGCTCTAGTCTGAGTAAACTGCTTATCTAAGGCTCTAGTCTGAGTCAGTGTAAAGGGCTTATCTAAGGCTCTAGTCTGAGTCAGGGTAAACGGCTTATCTAAGGCTCTAGTCTGAGTAAACTGCTTATCTAAGGCTCTAGTCTGAGTAAACGGCTTATCTAAGGCTCTAGTCTGAGTAAACGGCTTATCTAAGGCTCTAGTCTGAGTCAGGGTAAACGGCTTATCTAAGGCTCTAGTCTGAGTAAACGGCTTATCTAAGGCTCTCGTCTGAGTCAGCGTAAACGGCTTATCTAAGGCTCTAGTCTGAGTAAACGGCTTATCTAAGGCTCTAGTCTGAGTCAGGGTAAACGGCTTATCTAAGGCTCTAGTCTGAGTAAACGGCTTATCTAAGGCTCTCGTCTGAGTCAGCGTAAACGGCTTATCTAAGGCTCTAGTCTGAGTAAACGGCTTATCTAAGGCTCTAGTCTGAGTCAGGGTAAACGGCTTATCTAAGGCTCTAGTCTGAGTCAGGGTAAACGGCTTATCTAAGGCTCTAGTCTGAGTCAGGGTAAACGGCTTATCTAAGGCTCTAGTCTGAGTCAGGGTAAACGGCTTATCTATCCATCTTATCTTATATAGAGAAGGGTCACTTGTTTATTTTTTCCCCCCAAGCGTTCAGGGAGAATCAGGTAAAAATATATATTTTAATGAAGGGAGGGCCATCCATTCCGTTATTTTCAGAGAGGTCAGATTTTCTACAAGGTATCCCTCGTTCTAAATAAGGCCCAGTCCCTCATCCGTTACTACTAAACATCATCATCATTAAAGAGCCTACCTAAAAGATGACATGAGTCTCTCTCTCTCTCAACAGAACACTACGACACACTGAAGCTCTGGTGAGGATGAAATGTATCCTTTTGAGTTCCGTCCCAGTGTTCCGATGTTCCGAGGCCTTCTGACAGATCCTGTCAGATGACTGGGATTCATCCCTCCAAACAGGCACTACATTATACAAATCAGCAGCTTTTACCGTGGTGCGTGATGTCTCTCTTTAGCTGATGAATGAATACTTGGGATGAGGAAGGAGGCTATTCTAGCTACAGTTCTATATCGGTGTCATATAACGGTCAGTGGTTCCAGGTATTTGCTCTCTCTGCCTTCTATTGCAGATTTCTATCTAAAGGTTCATTTAGCCAACCGCTCTTCTATCTAAAGGTTCATTTAGCCAACCGCTCTTCTATCTAAAGGTTCATTTAGCCAACCGCTCTTCTATCTAAAGGTTCATTTAGCCAACCGCTCTTCTATCTAAAGGTTCATTTAGCCAACCAGCCGCTCTTCTATCTAAAGGTTAATTTAGCCAACCGCTCTTCTATCTAAAGGTCCATTTAGCCAGCCGCTCTTCTATCTAAAGGTTCATTTAGCCAACCGCTCTTCTATCTAAAGGTTCATTTAGCCAACCAGCCGCTCTTCTATCTAAAGGTCCATATACCAACCGCTCTTCTATCTAAAGGTTCATTTAGCCAACCGCTCTTCTATCTAAAGGTTCATTTAGCCAACCGCTCTTCTATCTAAAGGTCCATTTAGCCAACCGCTCTTCTATCTAAAGGTTCATTTAGCCAACCGCTCTTCTATCTAAAGGTCCATATACCAACCGCTCTTCTATCTAAAGGTTCATTTAGCCAACCGCTCTTCTATCTAAAGGTTCATTTAGCCAACCGCTCTTCTATCTAAAGGTCCATATACCAACCGCTCTTCTATCTAAAGGTTCATTTAGCCAACCAGCCGCTCTTCTATCTAAAGGTCCATATACCAACCGCTCTTCTATCTAAAGGTTCATTTAGCCAACCGCTCTTCTATCTAAAGGTTCATTTAGCCAACCGCTCTTCTATCTAAAGGTCCATTTAGCCAACCGCTCTTCTATCTAAAGGTTCATTTAGCCAACCAGCCGCTCTTCTATCTAAAGGTCCATATACCAACCGCTCTTCTATCTAAAGGTTCATTTAGCCAACCGCTCTTCTATCTAAAGGTTCATTTAGCCAACCAGCCGCTCTTCTATCTAAAGGTTAATTTAGCCAACCGCTCTTCTATCTAAAGGTCCATTTAGCCAGCCGCTCTTCTATCTAAAGGTTCATTTAGCCAACCGCTCTTCTATCTAAAGGTTCATTTAGCCAACCAGCCGCTCTTCTATCTAAAGGTCCATATACCAACCGCTCTTCTATCTAAAGGTTCATTTAGCCAACCGCTCTTCTATCTAAAGGTTCATTTAGCCAACCGCTCTTCTATCTAAAGGTCCATTTAGCCAACCGCTCTTCTATCTAAAGGTTCATTTAGCCAACCGCTCTTCTATCTAAAGGTCCATATACCAACCGCTCTTCTATCTAAAGGTTCATTTAGCCAACCGCTCTTCTATCTAAAGGTTCATTTAGCCAACCGCTCTTCTATCTAAAGGTCCATATACCAACCGCTCTTCTATCTAAAGGTTAATTTAGCCAACCAGCCGCTCTTCTATCTAAAGGTCCATATACCAACCGCTCTTCTATCTAAAGGTTCATTTAGCCAACCGCTCTTCTATCTAAAGGTTCATTTAGCCAACCGCTCTTCTATCTAAAGGTCCATTTAGCCAACCGCTCTTCTATCTAAAGGTTCATTTAGCCAACCAGCCGCTCTTCTATCTAAAGGTCCATATACCAACCGCTCTTCTATCTAAAGGTTCATTTAGCCAACCGCTCTTCTATCTAAAGGTTCATTTAGCCAACCGCTCTTCTATCTAAAGGTCCATTTAGCCAACCAGCCGCTCTTCTATCTAAAGGTTCATTTAGCCAACCAGCCGCTCTTCTATCTAAAGGTTCATTTAGCCAACCAGCCGCTCTTCTATCTAAAGGTTCATTTAGCCAACCAGCCGCTCTTCTATCTAAAGGTTCATTTAGCCAACCAGCCGCTCTTCTATCTAAAGGTTCATTTAGCCAACCAGCCGCTCTTCTATCTAAAGGTTCATTTAGCCAACCAGCCACTCTTCTATCTAAAGGTTAATTTAGCCAACCGCTCTTCTATCTAAAGGTTCATTTAGCCAACCAGCCGCTCTTCTATCTAAAGGTTAATTTAGCCAACCGCTCTTCTATCTAAAGGTTAATTTAGCCAGCCGCTCTTCCATCTAAAGGTCCATTTAGCCAGCCGCTCTTCCATCTAAAGGTCCATTTAGCCAACCGCTCTTCTATCTAAAGGTCCATTTAGCCAGCCGCTCTTCTATCTAAAGGTCCATTTAGCCAACCGCTCTTCTATCTAAAGGTCAATTTACCATCCGCTCTTCTATCTAAAGCTCCATTTAGCCAACCGCTCTTCTATCTAAAGGTCCATTTAGCTAACCGCTCTTCTATCTAAAGGTCCATTTAGCCAACCGCTCTTCTATCTAAAGGTCCATATACCAGCCGCTCTTCTATCTAAAGGTCCATTTAGCCAGCCGCTCTTCTATCTAAAGGTCCATTTAGCCAACCGCTCTTCTATCTAAAGGTCAATTTACCATCCGCTCTTCTATCTAAAGCTCCATTTAGCCAACCGCTCTTCTATCTAAAGGTCCATTTAGCTAACCGCTCTTCTATCTAAAGGTCCATTTAGCCAACCGCTCTTCTATCTAAAGGTCCATATACCAGCCGCTCTTCTATCTAAAGGTTAATTTAGCCAGCCGCTCTTCCATCTAAAGGTCCATTTAGCCAGCCGCTCTTCCATCTAAAGGTCCATTTAGCCAACCGCTCTTCTATCTAAAGGTCCATTTAGCCAACCGCTCTTCTATCTAAAGGTCCATATACCAGCCGCTCTTCTATCTAAAGGTTCATTTAGCCAACCGCTCTTCTATCTAAAGGTCCATTTAGCCAACCGCTCTTCTATCTAAAGGTTCATTTAGCCAACCGCTCTTCTATCTAAAGGTCCATTTAGCCAACCGCTCTTCTATCTAAAGGTTAATTTACCAGCCGCTCTTCTATCTAAAGGTCCATTTAGCCAACCGCTCTTCTATCTAAAGCTCCATTTAGCCAACCGCTCTTCTATCTAAAGCTTAATTTAGTGTCTATTCTGCATTAGATTGAGGCCGGCACGACCCTTCCCTCTTGACATGACACACCAATCACCCTGGCTCTGCTCTGCCCACTGCTAATGTCACTGCTGTTCAGAGAGCTAACACAGAATCTCCCATCAGCTGCCCAACATATATCTGCTGCCCGGGGTAATAAATAATCAGACGGTCTGGCCTGTACCTGGTCTGACTGCAGAGTGTGACGTGTGTGTGTGTGTGTGTGTGTGTGAGGCGTCATAAATTCCACAGATGATCCTAGCCCTGCCGGTGTGTTCTCCTGTGTGCTCAGTAAAAATCCGGAGACCTCTTAGAGCTGCTGACACGTTGTCATTTCACATCCAGGAAGGGTGAGGGAGGCGACGCCAAATAAGGAGGAGGGATCCACTCATGAAGTTGGAAGGTCTACCCAGTTGACCATGTCGTCATGGCGACGCCTTGATCCATCTCTGTAGGGGGATTTTACACACGAACGCACACACAATCAGAGGAGTTTCTGTTCCGTCTGTGTGTCATGCTGCCAGCTGATCTGATCAACCCACATGAAGCCAGTTCCTCCTCCTCCTCCTCCCACTCCTCCTCCTCCCCCCCTCCTCCTCAATAACATCAAGGAACTGTTAGAGGAATGGATTTCCTCAGATAACCCTCCGCCTACTTCCTCTTCCTTTCTTCCTCTTCCTCCTTTTCCTTCCTCTTCCTCCTCCTCCGCCTCCTCCTTTCTTCCTCCCCCTACTTCTCCTCATCTTCCTCCTCCTCCTGCAGGATTGAACACTTAGAAGCTCTAATTACTAACATCGTGTTCAGGTGGTTAGGGCTTCCTCCTCCTCCTCTTCCTCTTTCTCCCTTGTCACTGTGCCTTAGAAGCTCTGTTTAATTACTAACACTGTGTTCAGGTGGTTAGGGCTTCCTCCTCCTCCTCCTCTTCCTCTCTCGTCACTGAGCCTTCGATGCTGTTTAATTACTGTGTTCAGCTGTTTCAGGTTGAGGCCTGGTTAGACTGATGAATAATTCAGTCAGCTTCCATCAGCTCTGTCTCGTTGAGGTTCGTCATTAAGGCCAGCCTGCCTGCCGCTTCAATGCAGGAAGTCGATTAACCCGTTTAAACAGGGCCTGGTTTGTCATCCCCTCTACCCCTCCCACCCCTCTACCCCTCCCTCACCTCCCCCTCCAACCCCTCCCTCACCTCCCCCTCCACCCCTCCCCCTCCACACCACTCTAGCTACATCCAGCCCTCCCTCACCTCCCCCTCCACACCACTCTAGCTACATCCAGCCCTCCCTCTAACTACTGCCTCTTTCAATAGAAGCGGAACACATTCAGTCCAGGCCTAATACATAAACTACCAGAGGAGAGGGCTTTCACCCCCGGGCTTCCTGTAACGAACTACCAGAGGAGAGGGCTTTTACCCCCGGGGTTCCTGTAACGAACTACTAGAGGAGAGGGCTTTACCCCCGGGGTTCCTGTAACGAACTACTAGAGGAGAGGGCTTTACCCCCGGGGTTCCTGTAATGAACTACCAGAGGAGAGGGCTTTTACCCCCGGGCTTCCTGTAACGAACTACTAGAGGAGAGGGCTTTACCCCCGGGGTTCCTGTAACGAACTATCAGAGGAGAGGGCTTTTACCCCCTGTGCTTCCTGTAACGAACTACCAGAGGAGAGGGCTTTTACCCCCGGGCTTCCTGTAACGAACTACCAGAGGAGAGGGCTTTACCCCCGGGCTTCCTGTAACGAACTACCAGAGGAGAGGGCTTTTACCCCCGGGCTTCCTGTAACGAACTACCAGAGGAGAGGGCTTTACCCCCGGGGTTCCTGTAACGAACTACTAGAGGAGAGGGCTTTACCCCCGGGGTTCCTGTAACGAACTACCAGAGGAGAGGGCTTTTACCCCCCGTGCTTCCTGTAACGAACTACCAGGGGAGAGGGCTTTACCCCCGGGGTTCCTGTAACGAACTACCAGAGGAGGGATTTACCCCCGAAGTTCCTGTAACGAACTGCCAGAGGAGTGGGCTTTACCCCCGGGGTTCCTGTAACAAACTACCAGAGGAGAGGGCTTTACCCCCGGGGTTCCTGTAACGAACTACCAGAGGAGAGGGCTTTACCCCCGAAGTTCCTGTAACGAACTACCAGAGGAGAGGGCTTTACCCCCGAAGTTCCTGTAACGAACTACCAGAGGAGAGGGCTTTACCCCCGGGGTTCCTGTAATGAACTACCAGAGGAGAGGGCTTTTACCCCCGGGCTTCCTGTAATGAACTACCAGAGGAGAGGGCTTTTACCCCCGGGCTTCCTGTAATGAATAGTTGTCTTGACATCAGCAGTGTTCTGTCTGTAGTCATCAAGTCAAAGGGATCACCTGACACACACCCCCCTGCCTTTAATCTCATTAAATCTGTCTGACCTCACAGCTGACTCTGTGCCACTTTGCCAATCTCCAAACAAAGGCTGTGTGTGTCTGTGTGTGTGTGTCTCTCCAGATATGGTAAGTGAACCCAGGTCTTGTCACTGATTCCCAACTCAGCTCACAACACAAGAATGTCTCCAGTTCCTCCCTCTCCCCTCTCCAGTTCCTCCCTCTCCCCTCTCCAGTTCCTCCCTCTCCCCTCTCCAGTTCCTCCCTCTCCCCTCTCCAGTTCCTCCCTCTCCCCTCTCCAGTTCCTCCCTCTCCCCTCTCCAGTTCCCCCCTCTCCCCGCTCCAGTTCCTCCCTCTCCCCTCTCCAGTTCCCCCCTCTCCCCTCTCCAGTTCCCCCCTCTCCCCTCTCCAGTTCCTCCCTCTCCCCTCTCCAGTTCCTCCCCTCTCCAGTTCCTCCCCTCTCCAGTTCCTCCCCTCTCCAGTTCCTCCCCTCTCCAGTTCCTCCCCTCTCCAGTTCCTCCCTCTCCAGTTCCCCCCTCTCCAGTTCCTCCCCTCTCCAGTTCCTCCCCTCTCCAGTTCCTCCCCTCTCCAGTTCCTCCCCTCTCCAGTTCCTCCCCTCTCCAGTTCCTCCCCTCTCCAGTTCCCCCCTCTCCAGTTCCTCCCCTCTCCAGTTCCTCCCCTCTCCAGTTCCTCCCCTCTCCAGTTCCTCCCCTCTCCAGTTCCTCCCCTCTCCAGTTCCTCCCCTCTCCAGTTCCTCCCCTCTCCAGTTCCTCCCCTCTCCAGTTCCTCCCCTCTCCAGTTCCTCCCCTCTCCAGTTCCTCCCCTCTCCAGTTCTCCCCTCTCCAGTTCCTCCCCTCTCCAGTTCCTCCCCTCTCCAGTTCCTCCCCTCTCCAGTTCCTCCCCTCTCCAGTTCCTCCCTCTCCAGTTCCTCCCCTCTCCAGTTCCTCCCCTCTCCAGTTCCTCCCCTCTCCAGTTCCTCTGACACAAAGACCGTCTCTCTAACCTAGAGAAGCTCTGAGGTACTGTTCTGAAGGCTATACTATACAGAGCCTTCAGAAAGTATTCATACCCCTTGACTTATTCCACATTTCTGAGTTACAGCCGGAATTCAAAATGGATTATATCCCCTCCAAAATTCAGCAACCATCAACACACAATACCCCACAACGACAAAGTGACGTTTAGATTTGTTTTTCTTCTCAAATTTATTGAAATTAAAATACAGAAATGCTTCATTTAAAGAAGTATTCAAACCCAAGTCAATACACGTTATAATACACCTTTGGCAGTGATTAAGTCTCTAAGAGTGATTACAGCTGTGAGTCTTTCTGGGTAAGTCTCTAAGAGCTGTGAGTGTTTCTGGGTAAGTCTCTAAGAGTGATTACAGCTGTGAGTGTTTCTGGGTAAGTCTCTAAGAGTGATTACAGCTGTGAGTCTTTCTGGGTAAGTCTCTAAGAGCTGTGAGTGTTTCTGGGTAAGTCTCTAAGAGTGATTACAGCTGTGAGTCTTTCTGGGTAAGTCTCTAAGAGCTGTGAGTGTTTCTGGGTAAGTCTCTAAGAGTGATTACAGCTGTGAGTGTTTCTGGGTAAGTCTCTAAGAGTGATTACAGCTGTGAGTCTTTCTGGGTAAGTCTCTAAGAGTGATTACAGCTGTGAGTCTTTCTGGGTAAGTCTCTAAGAGTGATTACAGCTGTGAGTGTTTCTGGGTAAGTCTCTAAGAGTGATTACAGCTGTGAGTGTTTCTGGGTAAGTCTCTAAGAGTGATTACAGCTGTGAGTCTTTCTGGGTAAGTCTCTAAGAGTGATTACAGCTGTGAGTCTTTCTGGGTAAGTATCTAAGAGTGATTACAGCTGTGAGTCTTTCTGGGTAAGTCTCTAAGAGTGATTACAGCTGTGAGTGTTTCTGGGTAAGTCTCTAAGAGTGATTACAGCTGTGAGTGTTTCTGGGTAAGTCTCTAAGAGTGATTACAGCTGTGAGTCTTTCTGGGTAAGTATCTAAGAGTGATTACAGCTGTGAGTCTTTCTGGGTAAGACTCTAAGAGCTTTGCACACCTGGATTGTACAATATTTACACATTATTATTTTTTTAAATTATACAAGCCCTGTCAAGTTGGTTGTTGATCATAGACAGACATGTTCAATTTTCAAGTCATGTCATTGATTTTCAAGTCGATTTTAAGTGAAAACTAGTGATGCATCGACGTGACATTTTTGGCCGATACCGATATCTAATATTGTACTTGGCAAACAAAAAAACTGATACTGAAACGTTTTAGAGGCCTTCTAATCATCCCACACACACACACACACACACACACACACACACACACACACACACACACACGGCATCTCAGTGCAAGAGGTGTCACTACAGTCCCCGGTTCGAATCCAGGCTGTATCACACCCGGCCATGATTGGGAGTCAGCGCACAATTGGCCCAGTGTCGTCTGGGTTTGGCCGGGGGTCGGCCGGGGTCGTCTGGGTTTGGCTGGGGTCGTCTGGGTTTGGCTGGGGTCGTCTGGGTTTGGCCGGGGTTTGGCCGGGGGTCGGCCGGGGTCGTCTGGGTTTGGCCGGGGTCAGCCGTCATTGTGAATAATAATTTGTTCTTAACTGACTTGACTTGTTAAATAAAAAGTTACACACTGACCAAAAATCCTCTTTTTGGTCAATACAATAGAACTGTTTGGCCATAATGACCATCGTTATGTTTGGAGGAAAAAGGGGGAGGCTTGCAAGCCGAAGAACACCATCCCAACCGTGAAGCACGGGGGTGGCAGCATCATGTTGTGGGGGTGGCAGCATCATGTTGTGGGGGTGGCAGCATGATGTTGTGGGGGTGCTTTGCTGCAGGAGGGACTGGTGCACTTCACAAAATAGATGGCATCATGAGGTAGGAAAATTATGTAGATATATTGAAGCAACATCTCAAGACATCAGTCAGGAAGTTAAAGCTTGGTCACAAATGGGTCTTCCACATGGGCAATGACCCTAAGCATACTTCCAAAGTTGTGGCAAAATGGCTTAAGGACAACAAAGTCTAGGTATTGGAGTGGCCATCACAAAGCCCTGACCTCAATTCTATAGATAATGTGTGGGCAGAACTGAAAAAGTGTGTGTGAGCAAGAAGGCCTACAAACCTGACTCAGTTACACCAGCTCTGTCAGGAGGAATGGGCCAAAACTTATTGTGGGAAGCTTGTGTAAGGCTACCCGAAACGTTTGACCCAAGTTCAACAATTTAAAGGCTATGCTACCAAATGCTAATTGGGTGTATGTAAACTTCTGACCCACTGGGAATGTGATGAAAGAAATAAAAGCTGAAATAAATCACTCTCTCTACTATTATTCTGACATTTCACATTCTTAAAATAAAGTGGTGATCATAACTGACCTAAAACAGGGAATTTTTACTAGGATTAAATGTCAGGAATTGTGAAAAACTGAGTTGAAATGTATTTGGCGAAAGGTGTATGTAAACTTCCGACTTCAACTGTACATCGCATCGAGCGTGGTGGCAACACAGTAAAGAGAGAATTCCACCGAATCGCTTGTTCAACAGCCTGTGTGGGCAGTTTTGCTTCCTGGGGCAAACTGTTGTCAAGGGCAACTGTCTCATTGGCCAACGTGGACCAGTAAAGAACCTCGTCGGAGAAAAGGGGCCGTCTTCACTCCATAGATACCAGCACTAACATCACACACTGGCTGCTAGCCAACCTGGTTAGCTTAGCATTGGCGAAGTCAGAATGGGCATGTGTACTCCACTGTCATGTGACAGAATCGGTGCCGTTAAAATCTGGAATTAGAATATGAATTCTACACTGAACCAAAAAAATAATAATATGAGCTGAAAAATTTAATTTGTTCTACATCCCTGTCAGTTTTGTTGAGTTTAAACATTTCAATGCCATGACAGAGGAGGGGCCTGCTGCAGACAGAGGGGCCTGCTGCAGACAGAGGGGCCTGCTGTAGACAGAGGAGGGGCCTGCTGCAGACAGAGGAGGAGCCTGCTGCAGACAGAGGAGGGGCCTGCTGCAGACAGAGGAGGGGCCTGCTGCAGACAGAGGAGGGGCCTGCTGCAGACAGAGGAGGGGCCTGCTGCAGACAGAGGAGGGGCCTGCTGCAGACAGAGGAGGAGCCTGCTGCAGACAGAGGAGGCGCCTGCTGCAGACAGAGGAGGGGCCTGCTGCAGACAGAGGAGGGGCCTGCTGCAGACAGAGGAGGGGCCTGCTGCAGACAGAGGAGGGGCCTGCTGCAGACAGAGAGGGGGCCTGCTGCAGACAGAGAGGGGGCCTGCTGCAGACAGAAAGGGGGCCTGCTGCAGACAGAAAGGGGGCCTGCTGCAGACAGAGAGGGGGCCTGCTGCAGACAGAGAGGGGGCCTGCTGCAGACAGAGTTGATAAACTAATTCCTCCAGTCAGTTGTTTTGAATGAGAGCTTACTAGTGTGTTCATGTTTCAAACATGTTCTCAAATGCCATTGAAATGGCAGCAGTGGTATGACAACCAGCACATTGACTTTCCTCAGTAGGAAATCCTCCGCGAGCCGACTGTGCAAGTCAGACTCATGGGGCTGATATCGCTGGTCCAAATGTCAGTGGTGAAGCTAATAGCAGTGACGCCCATAGCAAGTAGCTCATGGCGTTTCAACTCCGGTACGTCTGGAAAACCGGTGCTCGACCAGTCGGTGGAAGCCATCATCACCCGCGACGGAGAACGGTTGATTGTCAAGGGCAATGAATTATGTTCACCGATACATTGCGCATCTTAAAACTAAAACTGTAACTAAATCAACTCAGGAAATTGTCAATGTCGTCTTGGGAAGCAACTCCAGTGTCTCCATTTGACCTTGTGGTTTTGGTGTCATGCCGAAAGGTGAATTTGTCTCAAGCAGACGGAACCAGATGATGAGTGGTACTCAGTGATGGGTTGTGTTTTCCCCAAACACTTTGGACAAAGAGTTCGTTGCCACTTGTTTTGCCGTTTTACATTAGTGCCACGTTGCAAACAGGGATACATGTTTTGGAAAATGTTTATTCTTTATAGACTTCCTTCTTTTCACTCTGTTATTTAGGTTAGTATTGTAGAGTAACTACAATGTTGTTGATCCATCCTCAGTTTCCTCCTATCACAGCCATTAAACTCTGGTATTTAGGTTAGTATTGTGGAGTAACTACAATGTTGTTGAACCATCCTCAGTTTCCTCCTATCACAGCCATTAAACTCTATAACTGTTTTAAAGTCACCATTGGCCTCATGGTGAAATCCCTGAGCGGTTTCCTTCCTCTCTGGCAACTGAGTTAGGAAGGACGCCTGTATCTTTGTAGCGACTGGGTGTATTGATACACCATCCAAAGTGTAATTAATAACTTCACCATGCTCAAAGGGATATTCAATGTCTGCTTTTTAGTTTTTTTTAACCCATCTACCAATCGGTGCCCTTCTTTGAGGCATTGGAAAACCTCCCTGGTCTTTATGGTTGAATCTGTGTTTGAAATTCACTGCTCGACTGATGTGTGGGGTACAGAGATGAGGTAGACATTCATAAATCATGTTAAACACTATTATTGCACACAGAGTGAGTCCATGCAACTTATTACGTTATTATTTGTTCAGTAAATATTTACTCCTGAACTGATTTAGTCTTGACATGACGTTGGGTTTGAATACTTATTGACTCAAGACATTTCAGCTTTTCATTTTTAATGAATTTTGTAAAAAATGTCTAAAAACATAATTCCACTTTGACATTATGGGGTATTGTGATGTCATTATGGGGTATTGTGATGTCATTATGGGGTATTGTGATGTTATTAATGGGTATTGTGATGTTATTAATGGGTATTGTGATGTCATTATAGGGTATTGTGATGTTATTAATGGGTATTGTGATGTCATTATGGGGTATTGTGATGTCATTATGGGGTATTGTGATGTCATTATAGGGTATTGTGATGTCATTATAGGGTATTGTGATGTCATTATAGGGTATTGTGATGTCATTATAGGGTATTGTGATGTCATTATGGGGTATTGTGATGTCATTATGGGGTATTGTGATGTTATTAATGGGTATTGTGATGTTATTAATGGGTATTGTGATGTCATTATAGGGTATTGTGATGTTATTAATGGGTATTGTGATGTCATTATGGGGTATTGTGATGTCATTATGGGGTATTGTGATGTCATTATGGGGTATTGTGATGTCATTATGGGGTATTGTGATGTCATTATAGGGTATTGTGATGTCATTATAGGGTATTGTGATGTCATTATAGGGTATTGTGATGTCATTATAGGGTATTGTGATGTCATTATAGGGTATTGTGATGTCATTATGGGGTATTGTGATGTCATTATGGGGTATTGTGATGTCATTATGGGGTATTGTGATGTCATTATGGGGTATTGTGATGTCATTATGGGGTATTGTGATGTCATTATGGGGTATTGTGATGTTATTAATGGGTATTGTGATGTCATTATGGGGTATTGTGATGTCATTATGGGGTATTGTGATGTCATTATGGGGTATTGTGATGTCATTATAGGGTATTGTGATGTCATTATGGGGTATTGTGATGTCATTATGGGGTATTGTGATGTCATTATGGGGTATTGTGATGTCATTATAGGGTATTGTGATGTCATTATAGGGTATTGTGATGTCATTATAGGGTATTGTGATGTCATTATGGGGTATTGTGATGTCATTATGGGGTATTGTGATGTTATTAATGGGTATTGTGATGTCATTATGGGGTATTGTGATGTCATTATGGGGTATTGTGATGTCATTATGGGGTATTGTGATGTCATTATAGGGTATTGTGATGTCATTATGGGGTATTGTGATGTCATTATGGGGTATTGTGATGTCATTATGGGGTATTGTGATGTCATTATAGGGTATTGTGATGTCATTATAGGGTATTGTGATGTCATTATAGGGTATTGTGATGTCATTATGGGGTATTGTGATGTCATTATGGGGTATTGTGATGTCATTATGGGGTATTGTGATGTCATTATAGGGTATTGTGATGTTATTATAGGGTATTGTGATGTCATTATAGGGTATTGTGATGTCATTATGGGGTATTGTGATGTCATTATGGGGTATTGTGATGTCATTATAGGGTATTGTGATGTCATTATAGGGTATTGTGATGTTATTAATGGGTATTGTGATGTCATTATGGGGTATTGTGATGTCATTATGGGGTATTGTGATGTCATTATGGGGTATTGTGATGTCATTATGGGGTATTGTGATGTCATTATGGGGTATTGTGATGTCATTATGGGGTATTGTGATGTCATTATGGGGTATTGTGATGTTATTATAGGGTATTGTGATGTCATTATAGGGTATTGTGATGTCATTATGGGGTATTGTGATGTCATTATGGGGTATTGTGATGTCATTATAGGGTATTGTGATGTCATTATAGGGTATTGTGATGTCATTATAGGGTATTGTGATGTCATTATGGGGTATTGTGATGTCATTATGGGGTATTGTGATGTCATTATAGGGTATTGTGATGTCATTATAGGGTATTGTGATGTCATTATAGGGTATTGTGATGTCATTATGGGGTATTGTGATGTCATTATGGGGTATTGTGATGTCATTATGGGGTATTGTGATGTCATTATGGGGTATTGTGATGTCATTATAGGGTATTGTGATGTTATTATAGGGTATTGTGATGTCATTATGGGGTATTGTGATGTCATTATGGGGTATTGTGATGTCATTATGGGGTATTGTGATGTCATTATGGGGTATTGTGATGTCATTATGGGGTATTGTGATGTTATTAATGGGTATTGTGATGTCATTATGGGGTATTGTGATGTCATTATGGGGTATTGTGATGTCATTATGGGGTATTGTGATGTCATTATAGGGTATTGTGATGTCATTATGGGGTATTGTGATGTCATTATGGGGTATTGTGATGTCATTATGGGGTATTGTGATGTCATTATAGGGTATTGTGATGTCATTATAGGGTATTGTGATGTCATTATGGGGTATTGTGATGTCATTATGGGGTATTGTGATGTCATTATGGGGTATTGTGATGTTATTAATGGGTATTGTGATGTCATTATGGGGTATTGTGATGTCATTATGGGGTATTGTGATGTCATTATGGGGTATTGTGATGTCATTATGGGGTATTGTGATGTCATTATGGGGTATTGTGATGTCATTATGGGGTATTGTGATGTCATTATGGGGTATTGTGATGTCATTATAGGGTATTGTGATGTCATTATAGGGTATTGTGATGTCATTATAGGGTATTGTGATGTCATTATGGGGTATTGTGATGTCATTATGGGGTATTGTGATGTCATTATGGGGTATTGTGATGTCATTATGGGGTATTGTGATGTCATTATAGGGTATTGTGATGTTATTATAGGGTATTGTGATGTCATTATAGGGTATTGTGATGTCATTATGGGGTATTGTGATGTCATTATGGGGTATTGTGATGTTATTAATGGGTATTGTGATGTCATTATGGGGTATTGTGATGTCATTATGGGGTATTGTGATGTCATTATGGGGTATTGTGATGTCATTATGGGGTATTGTGATGTCATTATGGGGTATTGTGATGTCATTATAGGGTATTGTGATGTCATTATAGGGTATTGTGATGTCATTATAGGGTATTGTGATGTCATTAAGGGGTATTGTGATGTCATTATGGGGTATTGTGATGTCATTATAGGGTATTGTGATGTTATTATAGGGTATTGTGATGTCATTATGGGGTATTGTGATGTCATTATGGGGTATTGTGATGTCATTATGGGGTATTGTGATGTCATTATAGGGTATTGTGATGTTATTATAGGGTATTGTGATGTCATTATAGGGTATTGTGATGTCATTATGGGGTATTGTGATGTCATTATGGGGTATTGTGATGTCATTATAGGGTATTGTGATGTCATTATAGGGTATTGTGATGTCATTATAGGGTATTGTGATGTCATTATAGGGTATTGTGATGTCATTATGGGGTATTGTGATGTCATTATGGGGTATTGTGATGTCATTATAGGGTATTGTGATGTCATTATAGGGTATTGTGATGTCATTATGGGGTATTGTGATGTCATTATGGGGTATTGTGATGTCATTATGGGGTATTGTGATGTCATTATAGGGTATTGTGATGTCATTATAGGGTATTGTGATGTCATTATAGGGTATTGTGATGTCATTATGGGGTATTGTGATGTCATTATAGGGTATTGTGATGTCATTATAGGGTATTGTGATGTCATTATAGGGTATTGTGATGTCATTATGGGGTATTGTGATGTCATTATGGGGTATTGTGATGTCATTATGGGGTATTGTGATGTCATTATGGGGTATTGTGATGTCATTATAGGGTATTGTGATGTCATTATAGGGTATTGTGATGTCATTATAGGGTATTGTGATGTCATTATGGGGTATTGTGATGTCATTATGGGGTATTGTGATGTCATTATGGGGTATTGTGATGTCATTATGGGGTATTGTGATGTCATTATGGGGTATTGTGATGTCATTATAGGGTATTGTGATGTTATTATAGGGTATTGTGATGTCATTATGGGGTATTGTGATGTCATTATGGGGTATTGTGATGTCATTATGGGGTATTGTGATGTCATTATGGGGTATTGTGATGTCATTATGGGGTATTGTGATGTTATTAATGGGTATTGTGATGTCATTATGGGGTATTGTGATGTCATTATGGGGTATTGTGATGTCATTATGGGGTATTGTGATGTCATTATAGGGTATTGTGATGTCATTATGGGGTATTGTGATGTCATTATGGGGTATTGTGATGTCATTATGGGGTATTGTGATGTCATTATAGGGTATTGTGATGTCATTATGGGGTATTGTGATGTCATTATGGGGTATTGTGATGTCATTATGGGGTATTGTGATGTCATTATGGGGTATTGTGATGTCATTATAGGGTATTGTGATGTTATTATAGGGTATTGTGATGTCATTATGGGGTATTGTGATGTCATTATGGGGTATTGTGATGTCATTATGGGGTATTGTGATGTCATTATGGGGTATTGTGATGTCATTATGGGGTATTGTGATGTCATTATAGGGTATTGTGATGTTATTATAGGGTATTGTGATGTCATTATAGGGTATTGTGATGTCATTATGGGGTATTGTGATGTCATTATGGGGTATTGTGATGTCATTATAGGGTATTGTGATGTCATTATAGGGTATTGTGATGTTATTAATGGGTATTGTGATGTCATTATGGGGTATTGTGATGTCATTATGGGGTATTGTGATGTCATTATGGGGTATTGTGATGTCATTATGGGGTATTGTGATGTCATTATAGGGTATTGTGATGTCATTATAGGGTATTGTGATGTCATTATAGGGTATTGTGATGTCATTAAGGGGTATTGTGATGTCATTATGGGGTATTGTGATGTCATTATGGGGTATTGTGATGTCATTATAGGGTATTGTGATGTTATTATAGGGTATTGTGATGTCATTATGGGGTATTGTGATGTCATTATGGGGTATTGTGATGTCATTATGGGGTATTGTGATGTCATTATAGGGTATTGTGATGTCATTATAGGGTATTGTGATGTTATTAATGGGTATTGTGATGTCATTATGGGGTATTGTGATGTCATTATGGGGTATTGTGATGTCATTATGGGGTATTGTGATGTCATTATAGGGTATTGTGATGTCATTATAGGGTATTGTGATGTCATTATAGGGTATTGTGATGTCATTATGGGGTATTGTGATGTCATTATGGGGTATTGTGATGTCATTATAGGGTATTGTGATGTCATTATAGGGTATTGTGATGTCATTATAGGGTATTGTGATGTCATTATAGGGTATTGTGATGTCATTATGGGGTATTGTGATGTCATTATGGGGTATTGTGATGTCATTATAGGGTATTGTGATGTCATTATAGGGTATTGTGATGTCATTATAGGGTATTGTGATGTCATTATGGGGTATTGTGATGTCATTATGGGGTATTGTGATGTCATTATGGGGTATTGTGATGTCATTATGGGGTATTGTGATGTCATTATAGGGTATTGTGATGTTATTATAGGGTATTGTGATGTCATTATGGGGTATTGTGATGTCATTATGGGGTATTGTGATGTCATTATGGGGTATTGTGATGTCATTATAGGGTATTGTGATGTCATTATAGGGTATTGTGATGTTATTAATGGGTATTGTGATGTCATTATGGGGTATTGTGATGTCATTATGGGGTATTGTGATGTCATTATGGGGTATTGTGATGTCATTATGGGGTATTGTGATGTCATTATAGGGTATTGTGATGTCATTATAGGGTATTGTGATGTCATTATAGGGTATTGTGATGTCATTAAGGGGTATTGTGATGTCATTATGGGGTATTGTGATGTCATTATGGGGTATTGTGATGTCATTATAGGGTATTGTGATGTCATTATAGGGTATTGTGATGTCATTATGGGGTATTGTGATGTCATTATGGGGTATTGTGATGTCATTATAGGGTATTGTGATGTCATTATAGGGTATTGTGATGTCATTATAGGGTATTGTGATGTCATTATGGGGTATTGTGATGTCATTATGGGGTATTGTGATGTCATTATGGGGTATTGTGATGTCATTATGGGGTATTGTGATGTTATTATAGGGTATTGTGATGTCATTATAGGGTATTGTGATGTCATTATGGGGTATTGTGATGTCATTATGGGGTATTGTGATGTCATTATAGGGTATTGTGATGTCATTATAGGGTATTGTGATGTTATTAATGGGTATTGTGATGTCATTATGGGGTATTGTGATGTCATTATGGGGTATTGTGATGTCATTATGGGGTATTGTGATGTCATTATGGGGTATTGTGATGTCATTATAGGGTATTGTGATGTCATTATAGGGTATTGTGATGTCATTATAGGGTATTGTGATGTCATTATAGGGTATTGTGATGTCATTAAGGGGTATTGTGATGTCATTATGGGGTATTGTGATGTCATTATGGGGTATTGTGATGTCATTATAGGGTATTGTGATGTTATTATAGGGTATTGTGATGTCATTATGGGGTATTGTGATGTCATTATGGGGTATTGTGATGTCATTATAGGGTATTGTGATGTCATTATAGGGTATTGTGATGTCATTATAGGGTATTGTGATGTCATTATGGGGTATTGTGATGTCATTATGGGGTATTGTGATGTCATTATGGGGTATTGTGATGTCATTATGGGGTATTGTGATGTCATTATAGGATATTGTGATGTTATTATAGGGTATTGTGATGTCATTATAGGGTATTGTGATGTCATTATGGGGTATTGTGATGTCATTATGGGGTATTGTGATGTCATTATAGGGTATTGTGATGTCATTATAGGGTATTGTGATGTCATTATAGGGTATTGTGATGTCATTATAGGGTATTGTGATGTCATTATGGGGTATTGTGATGTCATTATGGGGTATTGTGATGTCATTATAGGGTATTGTGATGTCATTATAGGGTATTGTGATGTCATTATAGGGTATTGTGATGTCATTATGGGGTATTGTGATGTCATTATGGGGTATTGTGATGTCATTATGGGGTATTGTGATGTCATTATGGGGTATTGTGATGTCATTATAGGGTATTGTGATGTTATTATAGGGTATTGTGATGTCATTATGGGGTATTGTGATGTCATTATGGGGTATTGTGATGTCATTATGGGGTATTGTGATGTCATTATAGGGTATTGTGATGTCATTATAGGGTATTGTGATGTTATTAATGGGTATTGTGATGTCATTATGGGGTATTGTGATGTCATTATGGGGTATTGTGATGTCATTATGGGGTATTGTGATGTCATTATAGGGTATTGTGATGTCATTATAGGGTATTGTGATGTCATTATAGGGTATTGTGATGTCATTATAGGGTATTGTGATGTCATTAAGGGGTATTGTGATGTCATTATGGGGTATTGTGATGTCATTATGGGGTATTGTGATGTCATTATAGGGTATTGTGATGTCATTATAGGGTATTGTGATGTCATTATGGGGTATTGTGATGTCATTATGGGGTATTGTGATGTCATTATAGGGTATTGTGATGTCATTATAGGGTATTGTGATGTCATTATAGGGTATTGTGATGTCATTATGGGGTATTGTGATGTCATTATGGGGTATTGTGATGTCATTATGGGGTATTGTGATGTCATTATGGGGTATTGTGATGTCATTATAGGGTATTGTGATGTTATTATAGGGTATTGTGATGTCATTATAGGGTATTGTGTGTGTAGACCAGTGACACAACATCTAAACGTAATACATTTTCAAATTCAGACTAACAACAAAATGTGGAAAAAGTCAAGGGTGGTGTGAATACTGTCAGAAGGCTCTGTACAGCCAAATGAACAGACAATTTTACCCAGCATACAGTGCAGTGACTATGCATTGTTACTGCACCGTAATCCCTGGCAGACCATCCCAAAGAGGAGTGATGGTAACATACCTGTTTCTGCATCTCTATGTTGAGCCCATAGGACATCTCGTAATACTGCAACAGAAGAGGAAACGTCATGATTATTTTGACCACAAGATTATTTAAACTAAAACGATACGAAATGACACCATATTCCCTACAGTCACTACAGATGGAACCATATTCCCTATAGTCACTACAGATGGAACCATATTCCCTACAGTCACTACAGATGGAACCATATTCCCTACAGTCACTACCCATGACACCATATTCCCTACAGTCACTACCCATGACACCATATTCCCTACAGTCACTACCCATGACACCATATTCCCTACAGTCACTACAGATGGAACCATATTCCCTACAGTCACTACAGATGGAACCATATTCCCTACAGTCACTACAGATGGAACCATATTCCCTACAGTCACTACAGATGGAACCATATTCCCTACAGTCACTACAGATGGAACCATATTCCATACAGTCAATACCCATGACACCATATTCCCTACAGTCACTACAGATGGAACCATATTCCCTACAGTCACTACCCATGACACCATATTCCCTACAGTCACTACCCATGACACCATATTCCCTACAGTCACTACTCATGACACCATATTCCCTACAGTCACTACCCATGACACCATATTCCCTACAGTCACTACCCATGACACCATATTCCCTACAGTCACTACTCATGACACCATATTCCCTACAGTCACTACAGATGGATCCATATTCCCTACAGTCACTACAGATGGAACCATATTCCCTACAGTCACTACCCATGACACCATATTCCCTACAGTCACTACCCATGACACCATATTCCCTACAGTCACTACCCATGACACCATATTCCCTACAGTCACTACAGATGGAACCATATTCCATACAGTCACTACCCATGACACCATATTCCCTACAGTCACTACCCATGACACCATATTCCCTACAGTCACTACAGATGGAACCATATTCCCTACAGTCACTACAGATGGAGCCATATTCCCTACAGTCACTACAGATGGAACCATATTCCCTACAGTCACTACTCATGACACCATATTCCCTACAGTCACTACAGATGGAACCATATTCCCTACAGTCACTACCCATGACACCATATTCCCTACAGTCACTACCCATGACACCATATTCCCTACAGTCACTACTCATGACACCATATTCCCTACAGTCACTACAGATGGAACCATATTTCCTACAGTCACTACAGATGGAACCATATTTCCTACAGTCACTACCCATGACACCATATTCCCTACAGTCACTACAGATGGAACCATATTCCCTACAGTCACTACAGATGGAACCATATTCCCTACAGTCACTACAGATGGCAACATATTCACTATAGATGGAACCATATTCCCTACAGTCACTACAGATGGAACCATATTCCATACAGTCACTACCCATGACACCATATTCCCTACAGTCACTACAGATGGAACCATATTCCCTACAGTCACTACAGATGGCAACATATTCACTATAGATGGAACCATATTCCCTACAGTCACTACAGATGGAACCATATTCCATACAGTCACTACCCATGACACCATATTCCCTACAGTCACTACAGATGGAACCATATTCCCTACAGTCACTACAGATGGCAACATATTCACTACAGATGGAACCATATTCCCTACAGTCACTATAGATGGAACCATATTCCCTACAGTCACTACAGATGGCAACATATTCACTACAGATGGAACCATATTTCCTACAGTCACTACAGATGGAACCATATTCCCTACAGTCACTACAGATGGAACCATATTTCCTACAGTCACTACAGATGGAACCATATTCCCTACAGTCACTACTCATGACACCATATTCCCTACAGTCACTACTCATGACACCATATTCCCTACAGTCACTACAGATGGAACCATATTCCCTACAGTCACTACTCATGACACCATATTCCCTACAGTCACTACAGATGGAACCATATTCCCTACAGTCACTACAGATGGAACCATATTCCCTACAGTCACTACTCATGACACCATATTCCCTACAGTCACTACTCATGACACCATATTCCCTACAGTCACTACAGATGGAACCATATTCCCTACAGTCACTACAGATGGAACCATATTCCATACAGATGGAACCATATTCCCTACAGTCACTACCCATGACACCATATTCCCTACAGTCACTACAGATGGAACCATATTCCCTACAGTCACTACCCATGACACCATATTCCCTACAGTCACTACCCATGACACCATATTCCCTACAGTCACTACAGATGGAACCATATTCCCTACAGTCACTACCCATGACACCATATTCCCTACAGTCACTACCCATGACACCATATTCCCTACAGTCACTACAGATGGAACCATATTCCCTACAGTCACTACAGATGGAACCATATTCCCTACAGTCACTACAGATGGAACCATATTCCCTACAGTCACTACAGATGGAACCATATTTCCTACAGTCACTACAGATGGAACACATATTCACTACAGATGGAACCATATTCCCTACAGTCACTACAGATGGAACCATATTCCCTACAGTCACTACAGATGGAACCCATATTCCCTACAGTCACTACAGATGGAACCATATTCACTACAGATGGAACCCATATTCCCTACAGTCACTACAGATGGAACCCATATTCCCTACAGTCACTACAGATGGAACCATATTCCCTACAGTCACTACAGATGGAACCATATTCCCTACAGATGGAAACATATTCCCTACAGCACACCATGTTTCATCATAGCCCTTGACGGTTTTTACAACTGCACCTGAAGAAACTTTCAAAGTTCTTAATTTTCCAGATTGACTGACCTTCATGTCTTAAAGTAATGACGGACTGTCGTTTCTCTTTGCTTATTTGAGGTGTTCTAGCCATAATATGGACTTGGTCTTTTACCAAATAGGGCTGTCTTCTGTATACCACCCCTACCTTGTCACAACACAACTGATTGGCTTAAGAAGGAAAGAAATTCCACAAATTAACTGAAGGCACACCTGTTCATTGAAATGCATTCCAGGTGACTGACTACCTCGTGAAGCTGGTTGAGAGAACGCCAAGAGTGTGCAAAGCTGTCATCCAGGCAAAGAGTGGCTACTTTGAAGAATCTCAAATATAAAATATATTTTGATTAGTTTATGACTCCATATGTTTTATTTCATAGTTTTTGTCATCTTCACAATTATTCTACAATGTAGAAAATAGTAACAAAAATAAAAATAAAAATAAAAAAACCTTGAATGATTAGATGTTGTAAAACGTTTGACCAACAGTGTAAAAAAAAAGAAAGACAAAAATTCCCCAAATGAGTGGATTGGGCCTTTACACCTCCTGTATCAACGGAAAACTAACAGTCTACTGACAGGGGCCTAAACCAATAGCAGAGCATGGAAGGGGCCTAAACCAATAGCAGAGCAGGGAAGGATGAGGATTAAAACAACAGAACAGCAGTGAGGATTAAAACAACAGAACAGCAGTGAGGATTAAAACAACAGAACAGGATGAGGATTAAAACAACAGAACAGGATGAGGATTAAAACAACAGAACAGGATGAGGATTAAAACAACAGAACAGGATGAGGATTAAAACAACAGAACAGGATGAGGATTAAAACAACAGAACAGGATGAGGATTAAAACAACAGAACAGGATGAGGATGAAAACAACAGAACAGGATGAGGATGAAAACAACAGATCAGGATGAGGATTAAAACAACAGAACAGGATGAGGATGAAAACAACAGAACAGGATGAGGATGAAAACAACAGAACAGGATGAGGATGAAAACAACAGAACAGGATGTGGATTAAAACAACAGAACAGGATGAGGATTAAAACAACAGAACAGGATGAGGATTAAAACAACAGAACAGGATGAGGATGAAAACAACAGAACAGGATGTGGATTAAAACAACAGAACAGGATGAGGATTAAAACAACAGAACAGGGATGAGGATGAAAACAGAACAGCAGTGGGTAGTGAGGGAGGGAAGAGGCTAGGTAAACATTTCAATATAAATGTGGAGAAAGAGAGGCAGCAGTAGCTCCTACATTTAGCCCTGCACAGTGCTGTCTATCTCCAACTGAAATGGTACCCTATGGCCTACAGAGTAGTGCACTACTTTTGACAGGGGAAATGGCACTCTACTGCCCATACAGTAGTGCACTATATAGGGAATAGGTTGCCATTTGGGGCACAGTCCGTCTAAGGAATCTGGTTACACCAGGGAGGGCCAGTGTCTCTCTGATCTGCTATCAGACATACCAGCTCTCTCCTCGTCTTGTCTTGGTTCAAAGGTCATTTTGGAAGAAGCTAATGGACTGAATAGTACATTGAGCTTCTCAAAGTAATTGCACACACACACACACACACAAAATCCATTTCTGCCCCTGAGTCTCTGACCGCCGCTGCCTGTGGTCTCGATGGATTACATGTCACTCACACACACACACACACACACACACACACACACACACACACACACACACACACACACACACACACACACACACACACACACACACACCTGCCTGAGGTATCAGAGGAGAACAGAGCAACATAGTTCAACTGAGCAAATAGACATTTCTGTGTGATCTTCTAGACGTGTGTGTGTGTGTGTTCTTCTAGACGTGTGTGTGTGTGTGTTCTTCTAGACGTGTGTGTGTGTGTGTGTTCTTCTAGACGTGTGTGTGTGTGTGTGTTCTTCTAGACGTGTGTGTGTGTGTGTGTTCTTCAAGACGTGTGTGTGTGTGTGTTCTTCTAGACGTGTGTGTGTGTGTTCTTCTAGACGTGTGTGTGTGTGTGTTCTTCTAGACGTGTGTGTGTGTGTGTGTGTGTGTGTGTGTGTGTGTGTGTGTGTGTGTGTGGTGTTCTAGACGTGTGTGTGTGTGTGTGTGTTCTTCTAGACGTGTGTGTGTGAGTGTGTGTGTGTGTGTTCTTCTAGACGTGAGTGTGTGTGTGTGTATTCTTCTAGACGTGTGTGTGTTCTTCTAGACGTGTGTGTGTTCTTCTAGACGTGTGTGTGTGTGTGTTCTTCTAGACGTGTGTGTGCGTGTGTTCTTCTAGACGTGTGTGTGTGTGTGTTCTTCTAGACGTGTGTGTGTGTGTGTGTGTGTTCTTCTAGACGTGTGTGTGTGTGTGTGTGTGTGTTCTTCTAGACGTGTGTGTGTGTGTTCTTCTAGACGTGTGTGTGTTCTTCTAGACGTGTGTGTGTGTGTTCTTCTAGACGTGTGTGTGTGTGTTCTTCTAGACGTGTGTGTGTGTGTTCTTCTAGACGTGTGGTTCCCAAATGTTTTATAGTCCTGTACCCCCTCTAGCAACAGGGTCAGCTGTACCCCCTCTAGCACCAGGGTCAGCTGTACCCCCTCTAGCACCAGGGTCAGCTGTACCCCCTCTAGCACCAGGGTCAGCTGTACCCCCTCTAGCACCAGGGTCAGCTGTACCCCCCTCTAGCACCAGGGTCAGCTGTACCCCCTCTAGCACCAGGGTCAGCTGTACCCCCTCTAGCACCAGGGTCAGCTGTACCCCCTCTAGCACCAGGGTCAGCTGTACCCCCTCTAGCACCAGGGTCAGCTGTAACCCCTCTAGCACCAGGGTCAGCTGTACCCCCTCTAGCACCAGGGTCAGCTGTACCCCCTCTAGCACCAGGGTCAGCTGTACCCCCTCTAGCACCAGGGTCAGCTGTACCCCCTCTAGCACCAGGGTCAGCTGTACCCCCTCTAGCACCAGGGTCAGCTGTACCCCCTCTAGCACCAGGGTCAGCTGTACCCCCTCTAGCACCAGGGTCAGCTGTTTTTTTGTTTTGTTGCCATCATTATAAGCCTGCCACACACTACTCTTTCTTTAACCCTCTTACATATAAAACCTTATTTGTTCATCGAAAATGGTGAATAACTCACCACAGGTTAATGAGAAGGAAGGATGCACATAACTCTGCAATGTTGGGTTGTATTGGAGAGAGTCTCAGTCTTAAATAATTCTCCACACACAGTCTGTGCCTGTATTTAGTTTTCATGCTAGTGAGGGCCGAGAATCCACTCTCACATCGGTAGGTGGTTACAAAGGGCATCAGTGTCTTCACAGCGCGATTTGCCAAGGCAGGATACTCTGAACGCAGCCCTATCCAGAAATCAGGCAGTGGCTTCTGATTAAATTACATTTTCACAGAACCGCTTGTTGCAAATTCGACGAGTCTCTCTTGTTCAGATGTCGGTAAGTGGACTGGAGGCAGGGCATGAAAGGGATAACGAATCCAGTTGTTTGTGTCGTCCGTTTCTGGAAAGTACCTGGGTAATTGAGCACTCAACTCCCTCAGGTGCTTCGCTATATCACATCGGACATTGTCTGTAAGCTTTTCATTTGCACACAAAAAAATCATACAATGATGGAAAGACCTGTGTGTTGTCCTTGTTAATGCAGACAGAGAAGAGGTCCAACTTCTTAATCATAGCCTCAAATTTGTCCCGCACATTGAATACAGTTGCAGAGAGTCCCTGTAATTTATAGATTCAAATCATTCAGACGAGAAAATACATCACGCAGATAGGCCAGTCCTGTGAGAAACCCGTCCTCATGCAAGCGGTCAGACAAGTGAAAATTATGGTCAGTAAAGAAAACTTTAAGCTCGTCTCTCAATTAAAAAAAAAAAACAACAATACTTTGCCCCTTGATAACCAGCACACTTATTCTGTGTGTTGTGAAAGCGTTACATGGTCGCTGCCCATATCATTGCATAGTGCAGAAAAAACACCAGAGTTCAGGGGCCTTGCTTCAACAAAGTGAACTATTTTCACTGCTGTCTTTCAAGCGGTCAGGCATTCCCTTGGCAGCAAGAGCCTCTCTGTGGATGCTGCAGTTTACCCAAGAGCCTCTAGGGGGATGCTGCAGTGTACCCAAGAGCCTCTCGGTGGATGCTGTAGTGGACCCAAGTGGCGTCGGGAGCAACTGCTTGCACGCGTGTTACCACTCCACTATGTCTCCCTGTCATGGCTTTTACACCATCAGTACAGATCCCAACACATCTTGACCACCAAAGTCCATTTGATGTCACAAAGCTGTCCAGTACTTAAAAAATATCCTCTCCTGTTGTCCTGGTTACCAGTGGTTTGCAGAAGAGTCCAGATGTCCTCCTTAATTGACCCCCCCGTAAACGTAAAAGACATATACCAGGAGCTGTGCCAGGCCTGTTGACTCATCCAGCTGTAACAGACATATACCAGGAGCTGTGCCAGGCCCACCACGCCTGTTGACTCATCCAGCTGTAACAGACATAGACCAGGAGCTGTGCCAGGCCTGTTGACTCATCCAGCTGTAACAGACATAACAGGAGCTGTGCCAGGCCTGTTGACTCATCCAGCTGTAACGGACATATACCAGGAGCTGTGCCAGGCCCACCACGCCTGTTGACTCATCCAGCTGTAACAGACATATACCAGGAGCTGTGCCAGGCCTGTTGACTCATCCAGCTGTAATGCATATAATTCACTGGCTGTTGTGTGAAGCAGTAATTGTTTCAAAACATCTCCTGCCACGTCACTGATACATCGTGAAACAGTGCTGTTTGATGAAGACATTGTCTGTATAGTTTACTTGGGCCTTTTCCACCCAGCATTGTAACAGCAGGAAGAATGAAGTCCTCCACAATAGTATGGGACTTGCCTGTCCTAGTCAGTCAGTAGCTCACCATACAAGATGCTTCCAGGCCCTTCTTACTAATGGTATCTGTTGCTTTTATACGTCTTACTACTCTAAAGTCTTTATATTTGCACAAAAAACTTCCGTGACTTATTTTTCCAATTTGACAAGTTTCATTTCTAATGAACTAGACACAGGTCGTTCAACCCCAACATTTAATCCTAGTAAAAATTCCCTGTTTTAGGTCAGTTAGGATAACCACTTTATTTTAAGAATGTGAAATGTCAGAATAATAGTACAGAGAATGATTTATTTCAGCTTTTATTTCTTTCATCACATTCCCAGTGGGTCAGAAGTTTACATGCACTCAATTAGCATTTGGTAGCATTGTCTTTAAATGGTTGAACTTGGGTCAAACGTGTTGGGTAGCCTTCCACAAGCTTCCCACAATAAGTTGGGTGAATTTTGGCCCATTCCTCCTGACAGAGCTGGTGTAACTGAGTCAGGTTTGTAGGCCTCCTTGCTCACAAACGCTTTTTCAGTTCTGCCCACACATTTTCTATAGGATTGAGGTCAGGGCTTTGTGATGGCCACTCCAATACCTAGACTTTGTTGTCCTTAAGCCATTTTGCCACAACTTTGGAAGTATGCTTAGGGTCATTGTCCATTTGGAAGACCCATTTGCGACCAAGCTTTAACTTCCTGACTGATGTCTTGAGATGTTGCTTCAATATATCCACGTCATTTTCCTACCTCATGATGCCATCTATTTTGTGAAGTGCACCAGTCCCTCCTGCAGCAAAGCACCCCCACAACATGATGCTGCCACCCCCGTGCTTCACGGTTGGGATGGTGTTCTTCGGCTTGCAAGCCTTCCCATTTTTCCTCCAAACACAACGATGGTCATTATGGCTAAACAGTTCAGAGGACAAGAAAACATTTCTCCAAAAAAGTACGATCTTTGTCCCCATGTGCAGTTGCAAACTGTAGTCTGGCTTTTTTATGGCGGTTTTGGAGCAGTGGCTTCTTCCTTGCTGAGCGGCCTTTCAGGTTATGTCGATATAGGACTCGTTTTACTGTGGATATAGATACTTTTGTACCTGTTTCCTCCAGCATCTTCACAGGGTCCTTTGCTGTTGTTCTGGGATTTATTTGCACTTTTCGTACCAAAGTACGTTCATCTCTAGGAGACAGAACGCGTCTCCTTCCTGAGCGGTATGACGGCTGCGTGGTCCCATGGTGTTTATACTTGCGTACTATTATTTGTACAGATGAACATGGTACCTTCAGGTGTTTGGAAATTGCTCCCAAGGATGAACCAGACTTGATTTATTTTGATTTTCCCATGATGTCAAGCAAAGAGGCACTGAGTTTGAAGGTAGGCCTTGAAATACATCCTCAGGTACACCTCCAGTTAACCCAAATTATGTAAATTAGCCTATCAGAAGCTTCTAAAGCCATTAAATAATTTTCTGGAATTTTCCAAGCTGTTTAAAGGCACAGTCAACTTAGTGTATGTAAACTTCTGACCCACTGGAATTGTGATACAGTGAATTATAAGTGAAATAATCTGTCTGTAAACAATTGTTGTAAAAATGACTTGTGTCATGCACAAAGTAGATGTCCTAACCGACTTGCCAAAACTATAGTTTGTTAACAAGAAATGTGTGGAGTGGTTGAAAAACGGGTTTTAATGACTCCAACCTAAGTGTATGTAAACTTCAGACTTCAACTGTATCAACCACAGGCACAACACACACCCCTATCAACCACAGGCACAACACACACCCCTATCAACCACAGGCACAACACACACCCCTGTCAACCACAGGCACAACACACACCCCTATCAACCACAGGCACAACACACACCCCTGTCAACCACAGGCACAACACACACCCCTGTCAACCAGCTACCGGGCGGTACCGGTGATACCGGTTTCTTAACAGCTTCTACCCCCAAGCCATAACACTCCTGAACAGCTCATAAAAGGGCTTCCCAGACCCCTCTTTTACGCTGCTGCTACTCTCTGTTTATTATCTATACATAGTCACTATAATAACTCTACCTACAAGTACATAATACCTGAATTACCTCGACTAACCTGTGTCCCCCACACATTGACTCTGTACCGGTACCCTCTGTATATAGCCTCCACATTGACTCTGTACCGGTACCCCCTGTATATAGCCTCCACATTGACTCTGTACCGGTACCCCCTGTATATAGCCTCCACATTGACTCTGTACCGGTACACCCTGTATATAGCCTCCACATTGACTCAGTACCATAACACCCTGTATATAGCCTCCACATTGACTCTGTACCGGTACCCCCTGTACATAGCCTCCACATTGACTCTGTACCGGTACCCCCTGTATATAGCCTCCACATTGACTCTGTACCGGTACCCCCTGTATATAGCCTCCACATTGACTCTGTACCGGTACACCCTGTATATAGCCTCCACATTGACTCAGTACCATAACACCCTGTATATAGCCTCCACATTGACTCTGTACCGGTACCCCCTGTACATAGCCTCCACATTGACTCTGTACCGTAATACCCTGTATATAGTCTCCACATTGACTCTGTACCGGTACCCCCTGTATATAGCCTCCACATTGACTCTGTACCGTAATACCCTGTATATAGCCTCCACATTGACTCAGTACCGTAACACCCTGTATATAGCCTCCACATTGACTCAGTACCGTAACACCCTGTATATAGCCTCCACATTGACTCAGTACCGTAACACCCTGTATATAGCCTCCACATTGACTCAGTACCGTAACACCCTGTATATAGCCTCCACATTGACTCAGTACCGTAACACCCTGTATATAGCCTCCACATTGACTCAGTACCGTAACACCCTGTATATAGCCTCCACATTGACTCTGTACCGTAATACCCTGTATATAGCCTCCACATTGACTCAGTACCGTAACACCCTGTATATAGCCTCCACATTGACTCAGTACCGTAACACCCTGTATATAGCCTCCACATTGACTCAGTACCGTAACACCCTGTTTATAGCCTCCACATTGACTCTGTACCGTAACACCCTGTATATAGCCTCCACATTGACTCAGTACCGTAACACCCTGTATATAGCCTCCACATTGACTCAGTACCGTAACACCCTGTATATAGCCTCCACATTGACTCTGTACCGTAACACCCTGTATATAGCCTCCACATTGACTCTGTACCGTAACACCCTGTATATAGCCTCCACATTGACTCTGTACCGTAACACCCTGTATATAGCCTGTTATTTTACTGCTGCTGTTTATTTATTTGTTACTTTTATTTACAAAATTGTACTTAACACTTATTTTCTTAAAATGTCTTAAAGCACTGTTGGTTAAGGGCTTGTAAGTCAGCATTTCACAGTAAAGTCAACACCTGTTGTAGTCAGCATTTCACTGTAAAGTCAACACCTGTTGTATTCAGCATTTCACTGTAAAGTCAACACCTGTTGTAGTCAGCATTTCACAGTAAAGTCAACACCTGTTGTATTCAGCATTTCACTGTAAAGTCAACACCTGTTGTAGTCAGCATTTCACAGTAAAGTCAACACCTGTTGTAGTCAGCATTTCACTGTAAAGTCAACACCTGTTGTAGTCAGCATTTCACAGTAAAGTCAACACCTGTTGTATTCAGCATTTCACAGTAAAGTCAACACCTGTTGTAGTCAGCATTTCACTGTAAAGTAAGAACACCTGTTGAAGTCAGCATTTCACTGTAAAGTCAACACCTGTTGTAGTCAGCATTTCACTGTAAAGTCAACACCTGTTGTAGTCAGCATTTCACAGTAAAGTCAACACCTGTTGTATTCAGCATTTCACAGTAAAGTCAACACCTGTTGAAGTCAGCATTTCACAGTAAAGTCAACACCTGTTGTAGTCAGCATTTCACAGTAAAGTCAACACCTGTTGTATTCAGCATTTCACTGTAAAGTAAGAACACCTGTTGAAGTCAGCATTTCACAGTAAAGTCAACACCTGTTGTAGTCAGCATTTCACAGTAAAGTCAACACCTGTTGTAGTCAGCATTTCACTGTAAAGTCAACACCTGTTGTAGTCAGCATTTCACAGTAAAGTCAACACCTGTTGAAGTCAGCATTTCACAGTAAAGTCAACACCTGTTGTATTCAGCATTTCACAGTAAAGTCAACACCTGTTGTAGTCAGCATTTCACTGTAAAGTCAACACCTGTTGTAGTCAGCATTTCACAGTAAAGTAAGAACACCTGTTGTAGTCAGCATTTCACAGTAAAGTCAACACCTGTTGTAGTCAGCATTTCACTGTAAAGTCAACACCTGTTGTAGTCAGCATTTCACAGTAAAGTCAACACCTGTTGTAGTCAGCATTTCACAGTAAAGTCAACACCTGTTGTAGTCAGCATTTCACAGTAAAGTCAACACCTGTTGTATTCAGCATTTCACAGTAAAGTCAACACCTGTTGTAGTCAGCATTTCACAGTAAAGTCAACACCTGTTGTAGTCAGCATTTCACAGTAAAGTAAGAACACCTGTTGTAGTCAGCATTTCACAGTAAAGTCAACACCTGTTGTAGTCAGCATTTCACTGTAAAGTCAACACCTGTTGTAGTCAGCATTTCACTGTAAAGTCAACACCTGTTGTATTCAGCATTTCACAGTAAAGTAAGAACACCTGTTGTAGTCAGCATTTCACAGTAAAGTCAACACCTGTTGTAGTCAGCATTTCACTGTAAAGTAAGAACACCTGTTGAAGTCAGCATTTCACAGTAAAGTCAACACCTGTTGTAGTCAGCATTTCACAGTAAAGTCAACACCTGTTGTAGTCAGCATTTCACTGTAAAGTCAACACCTGTTGTAGTCAGCATTTCACAGTAAAGTCAACACCTGTTGAAGTCAGCATTTCACAGTAAAGTCAACACCTGTTGTATTCAGCATTTCACAGTAAAGTCAACACCTGTTGTAGTCAGCATTTCACTGTAAAGTCAACACCTGTTGTAGTCAGCATTTCACAGTAAAGTAAGAACACCTGTTGTAGTCAGCATTTCACAGTAAAGTCAACACCTGTTGTAGTCAGCATTTCACTGTAAAGTCAACACCTGTTGTAGTCAGCATTTCACAGTAAAGTCAACACCTGTTGTAGTCAGCATTTCACAGTAAAGTCAACACCTGTTGTATTCAGCATTTCACAGTAAAGTCAACACCTGTTGTAGTCAGCATTTCACAGTAAAGTCAACACCTGTTGTATTCAGCATTTCACAGTAAAGTCAACACCTGTTGTAGTCAGCATTTCACAGTAAAGTCAACACCTGTTGTAGTCAGCATTTCACAGTAAAGTAAGAACACCTGTTGTAGTCAGCATTTCACAGTAAAGTCAACACCTGTTGTAGTCAGCATTTCACTGTAAAGTCAACACCTGTTGTAGTCAGCATTTCACTGTAAAGTCAACACCTGTTGTATTCAGCATTTCACAGTAAAGTAAGAACACCTGTTGTAGTCAGCATTTCACAGTAAAGTCAACACCTGTTGTATTCAGCGCATGTAACAAATAACATTTGATTTGAGGTATGAGACACCACACACACACACCTATCAACCACATGTACAACACACACACACACACACACACACGAAACACAGAAAGGTACATGAAACACAGAGGTGAAGATAATGCCTCGACAAGCCTGTTCATTCAGACCCTTAATGATCTCTTACCATGACATAGTGACGTTGCATCTCTGTCTTCTCATTGGACAGCTTGTCGTACTCCACCTTAAGACTTTAAACAGGGAAACAAGGTGTCAATTTACAGGCGTCTCTCTGAATCCCTCCCCCACCTCCCCCACCTCATCCACCTCCTCCCCCACCTCCTCCACCTCCTCCTCCCCAATGGTACCGTATTCCAATGGGCTCTGGTCCAAAGTAGTGCACTATATAGGGAATAGGGCCCTGGTCTAAAGTAGTGTACTATATAGGGAATAGGGCTCTGGTCTAAAGTAGTGCACTATATAGGGAATAGGGCTATGGTCTAAAGTAGTGCACTATATAGGGAATAGGGCCCTGGTCTATAGTAGTGTACTATATAGGGAATAGGGCTCTGGTCTAAAGTAGTGTACTATATAGGGAATAGGGCTCTGGTCTAAAGTAGTGTACTATATAGGGAATAGGGCTCTGGTCTAAAGTAGTGCACTATATAGGGAATAGGGCTCTGGTCTAAAGTAGTGTACTATATAGGGAATAGGGCTCTGGTCTAAAGTAGTGCACTATATAGGCAATAGAGTTCTATAGGGCTCTGGTCTAAAGTAGTGCACTACATAGGCAATAGGGCTCCATTAAGGACGACCTGCTGTGCCGGCCCCTTCAATAAATCACTGTCAGTCAGTCTAGTTTGAAAACACTTTACCACATTGTTGCATTTGTCAACTTCAGCGCCTTAATTTTCTGAAAACGGCAGCAACATTGAGCGGTCAAACACAGGGCTAATTAACTCTCCTGATTTAGATGAGTTTGCAAATAATAAAGTAGAGCCAGGTAATATAAAACGCTCTGTTGAAATCAGATCTCGCTCCGTGTCTGTAAGAGACAATTACCACAGTGAAGATTCGGGCCAAAGATTTTGAACCATATCCAAGCTTTTCCATATTGATGGACTAGCACCTAAAAGGAAATCACAAACGTAGCGAATTCAGTTCGGGATGACACGCAAAACTCTATGTCGACCATTTATTGAATTTATTTTTTTACAGGGAGCACGTGTGTGAGTTGAACAATTTCGGGAGTACACAAAATAAATTTAGGAGCACAATGAAAAAAATATTTTTAGGTAATAAGACGTTTTTCATTTGCAGTAGTGAGGCATGACAGTGGTGAATCTCCACTCGGGGGGGGGGGGGGGGGGGGGGGGGGCTGCTGTACAGTGAAGTAAATCATCTGGGTGATGTGTTTCCAAAGGCACACTTGGTGCTCCTAAATTTTAATTCCAGGGCGCAGCTGAAAATATTTAGACACATATGCTGGTAGAATGGTCGTACTGCAAAAGCCCTGGAAAGGCTACCATATTGCAATGAAATAGGCTTATATGTGACTTGTTATCTGTGATATTGGGCCTGCAGGAACTGACTAGTTACCTGTGATACTGGGCCTGCAGGAACTGACTAGTTAACTGTGATACTGGGCCTGCAGGAACTGACTAGTTAACTGTGATACTGGGCCTGCAGGAACTGACTAGTTATCTGTGATATTGGGCCTGCATGGAACTAACTAGTTATCTGTGATATTGGGCCTGCATGGAACTAACTAGTTATCTGTGATATTGGGCCTGCATGGAACTAACTAGTTATCTGTGATACTGGGCCTGCAGGAACTAACTAGTTATCTGTGATATTGGGCCTGCATTGAACTGACTAGTTATCTGTGATATTGGGCCTGCATGGAACTAACTAGTTATCTGTGATATTGGGCCTGCATTGAACTGACTAGTTATCTGTGATATTGGGCCTGCATTGAACTGACTAGTTATCTGTGATATTGGGCCTGCATGGAACTAACTAGTTATCTGTGATATTGGGCCTGCATGGAACTAACTAGTTATCTGTGATATTGGGCCTGCATGGAACTAACTAGTTATCTGTGATACTGGGCCTGCAGGAACTAACTAGTTATCTGTGATATTGGGCCTGCATTGAACTGACTAGTTATCTGTGATATTGGGCCTGCATGGAACTAACTAGTTATCTGTGATATTGGGCCTGCATTGAACTGACTAGTTATCTGTGATATTGGGCCTGCATGGAACTAACTAGTTATCTGTGATACTGGGCCTGCAGGAACTAACTAGTTATCTGTGATATTGGGCCTGCAGGAACTGAATAGTCACCTGTGATACTGGGCCTGCAGGAACTGAAACTCGTCCTTGATCCTGTCGCAGGACTCTGCTACGGTGAACTTGAACCCAGGCTGACTCGGCTGACCATGTCCAGGTGCCTGAACCAACAAGAGGAGAACATCACATGGTCAGGTGAGGTCATTAGAGAGATATGATGCACACGCAACAAATACAACAAGAAGAGAACATCACATGGTCAGGTGAGGTCATTACAGAGATATGATGCACACGCAACAAATACAAGTTACATCTTCACATTTATTGAAATCAATAGGCTGTATTCAGCCCATCATTAGGACAGTTATCTGTATTCAGCCCATCATTAGGACAGGTATCTGTATTCAGCCCATCATTAGGACAGGTATCTGTATTCAGTCCATCATTAGGACAGGTATCTGTATTTCAGCCCATCATTAGGACAGGTATCTGTATTCAGTCCATCATTAGGACAGGTGTAAATATATCAGCCCATCATTAGGACAGGTGAATGTATTTCAGCCCATCATTGGGACAGGTGTATAAATATTTCAGCCCATCATTAGGACAGGTGTATATATATCAGCCCATCATTAGGACAGGTATGTGTATTTCAGCCCATCATTAGGACAGGTGTATATATATATATATATATATATATATATATATATATATATATATATATATCAGCCCATCATTAGGACAGGTATATATATATCAGCCCATCATTAGGACAGGTGTGTATATATATATCAGCACATCATTAGGACAGGTGTATATATTTCAGCCCATCATTAGGACAGGTGTATATATATATATATATCAGCACATCATTAGGACAGGTGTAAATTTCAGCCCATCATTAGGACAGGACATGTGTATTTTTGACACTAGATTGGTCAGCCTGTGTCACAGTGTCTCATAGATTAAATGGGGCATCAGTATTTCACATTGGATGGACAGGAGGCATAAAATCTGTATTCCACCCTGTCTGCTGTTTGGCACTCTGGGACAGTGCTGAAGTGTCTCAGATCTGGTATCAGCGCCCCCCCCCCCCCCCAAAAAAAAAAAAACTGATCCTAGATCTGGACTTCTCCTCCGAAACACGATGTGAACACAGGATTTCATTCATAGATCTAGCTATTATTTGTGTTCCAGATTATAATGAGTGTTTGTCTACGGGTCCATCTGGGGTAACTAACATAACACTCCTAGCTACTGCAGTAGCTATGCCAACAGTAGCGTTCTGACAAAGGGAGGGACTGAGATTTTTTTTTTTTAAATAACATTTTTACAAGCAGCTCCAGATGTGCAGCTCTTGTAATGCCGAGCATAAACACCATCACATTCACAGCGTTTCACTTCGCATGGATGGATGGATGGGTTGACAGTGCCAGAGAAGAGAGGTTTGGTCTAAAACACTTTCTGGTTTTGTTTATGTGGGTATATAGCACGTAAACAATCATCTCTCCAACATCACCCCATTAGACACACACAAATTTGACTTCTGATACGAGTACGATAGCTAATATTGTTGTTAATGTAGCTAGCTAGCTACAGCAAGAGTGTCGCAATAATATTTCAGTTCGCTTTAGTTCAAGGCAACATTATGATGAAAAATCTTTTGAAAAGACAGATAGCGAGAACAAGACTCAGTTGTTGTAGGACTCTCCTCTCAAAAAAAAAGAGAAGGATCAAACATTAGAAAAAGGAGGCAACAACGTACGGGATGTCGGCCCTGAGGATACATCTTGAAATGGATCCTTTGTTTATTTGGATGGGAGAAGCGACAGCTTCGGGTCGTCTGGTGATGAGACGGTCAGAGTCTGGCTGGTCTCTGCTCCTCTCACAACAACTGTGGTGGAGGTGGAGGGGTGGTGAGGTGGTGGAGGAGGGGGAGGAGGTGGTGGTGGAGGAGGTGGACGGGGAGGTGGTGGTGGAGGAGGAGGAGGTGGACGGGGAGGTGGTGGTGGAGGAGGAGGGGGTGGTGGAGGAGGAGGTGGACGGGGAGGTGGTGGAGGAGGGGGAGGTGGACGGGGACGTGGTGGAGGAGGGGGAGGAGGTGGTGGTGGAGGAGGAGGTGGACGGGGAGGTGGTGGTGGAGGAGGAGGGGGAGGGGGTAGTGGAGGAGGACGGGGAGGTGGTGGAGGAGGGGGAGGAGGTGGTGGAGGAGGAGGAGGAGGTGGACAGGGAGGTGGTGGAGGAGGGGGAGGTGGTGGTGGAGGAGGAGGGGGTAGTGGAGGAGGAGGAGGTGGAGGGGGGGGGGGGGGGAGGGGATAGTGGAGGAGGTGGTGGAGGAGGAGGAGGAGATGGACGGGGAGGTGGTGGAGGAGGGGGAGGGGGTGGTAGTGGAGGAGGAGGTGGAGGAGGAGGGGTAGGGGAGGAGGAGGAGGATCTAGAGGAGGTGGTGGTGGAGGGGGAGGTGGTGGTGGAGGAGGAGGTGGGGGGGAGGAGGTGGAGGAGGAGGTGGGGGGGGGGAGGTGGAGGTGGTGGGCGAGGGGTGGAGGAGAACTCCTCAAAATCCTTCGTTGAAGACGCGATTTAATCTGTTGGTTGAAAACAGGAGAAGGAAGATTTCAGCCCAAACTGGCTGATAAAAATAATCAGTGGGCAAAAACTGTTATAGGCTAAAAGGATATGTATTACAACAACAACAACAACATACACATGATCATCATTAACTAGCTAACAACAGTAGTTAACATGAGATAGTGCCACATTATTTTTCACACCAGCAGTAGTGTGTCCGATCGTAACCACAGTGTGGCTGTAAATTCCACTTTCACAAACTTGATACAGCAACGACGGCTGGTTTAACGGGAAGTACAACCCCCTTGTTTAGCTAGTCCAAACCTCAGCTAGTATACCCAGCGCTAGTCTCTTACCTGTGTGTTTAGTACTCAGAGGATTTGATTTCAAAAGTACACGAATCCGCTTTTAAATCCGTCCCAAAAGGAAGAGAGGGGAGTGGGGGTGTCTGGATGGCGAGAAGGTTCCTGGATCAACGCAGACCACACCGGGCATCCTCTCCCGGTGCACCCTGCTTCTCTCTCGGTCTAGGGTTAAGTTAGCCCATGAAATACGGTCCGGTTCAAGACGAAACGATTTCTCTAGTTTACTTACTGTACTTGAGACGTTTTTTAAATTTATTTTTTTGTGTGGGGGGGGGGAAGATGGCTGCTGCTTTAATCCAAAGGTAATGTTCTCATGTACGTCTTCCCCCTCGAATTTGAAAACGTAGCTAACATGGTTAAATAAGAGTTACTCCTTTTCGATAATTGTCACATATCGCAGTTTATCCACAGCAAGCCTTTTTGTCCACCCCCGTCCGGGTCGGTGCCACACACACACACAGGCATTCTACAGCACCGGGGCTGAAACGGTCGTGAAAGCGCGTCTCTGTCTGTCCAATCAGATTTGCTCTGAATTCTCTGATAGGCTCAGGGGCCCTAAACCAGAGTTCTCTGATATAGGCTCAGGGGCCTATCAGAGAACGATGTCCCCACGTGGGGGCACTCGGTTTCCACTTGAGCGTTCGTTTTGGGACGCGATCTTTTCCCCCCTCGTCAGAGGAGTCTGTTGAAATCAAAGTGACGTAGGGTAAGGACGGCCTCGGAGGGATTTAAAAGCTGATAGACATAATACTGCTTTATAGTTCATTACTGGTTACTTAATGGTTGCCCGGACTATCTGCACCAACGCTATTTTGCACAGCCGCTATGCACAGCCGCTATATATATATATATATATATACACCACGAAGCTATATACACACACATATGCATACTGACACAACACGAACAAACATACACACACACTTTTACACTCGTCAAATGCTGCTGCTAATCTGTCATTTATTTTACTCTTATTGTTATCTATCCTGATGTCCAGTCACTTTACCCTGCCTTCATGTACATATCTACCTCAAATACCTTATTGTTATCTACCCTGATGACTAGTCACTTTACCCTGTCTTCATGTACATATCTACCTCCAATACCTCGTACCTCTGCACAATGATCTAGAACTGGTACTCCCTTCCCTGTATATGGCTCCACATTGATCTGGTACTTCCTGTATATGGCTCCACATTGATCTGGTACTTCCTGTATATAGCTCCACATTGATCTGGTACTCCCTGTATATAGCTCCACATTGATCTGGTACTCCCTGTATATGGCTCCACATTGATCTGGTACTTCCTGTATATAGCTCCACATTGATCTGGTACTTCCTGTATATAGCTCCATATTGATCTGGTACTGGTACTCCCTGTATAGAGCTCGAAATTGATCTGATACTCCCTGTATATAGCTCCATATTGATCTGGTACTCCCTGTATATAGCTCCACATTGATCTGGTACTTCCTGTATATAGCTCCATATTGATCTGGTACTCCCTGTATATAGCTCCACATTGATCTGGTACTTCCTGTATATAGCTCCACATTGATCTGGTACTTCCTGTATATAGCTCCACATTGATCTGGTACTTCCTGTATATAGCTCCACATTGATCTGGTGCTTCCTGTATATAGCTCCACATTGATCTGGTACTCCCTGTATATAGCTCCACATTGATCTGATACTCCCTGTATATAGCTCCATATTGATCTGGTACTCCCTGTATATAGCTCCATATTGATCTGGTACTTCCTGTATATAGCTCCATGTTGATCTGGTACTGGTACTCCCTGTATATGCTCCATATTGATCTGGTACTTCCTGTATATAGCTCCATATTGATCTGGTACTCCCTGTATATAGCTCCACATTGATCTGGTACTTCCTTTATATAGCTCCACATTGATCTGGTACTCCCTGTATATAGCTCCACATTGATCTGGTACTCCCTGTATATAGCTCCACATTGATCTGGTACTTCCTGTATATAGCTCCATATTGATCTGGTACTCCCTGTATATAGCTCCACATTGATCTGGTACTTCCTGTATATAGCTCCACATTGATCTGGTACTCCCTGTATATAGCTCCACATTGATCTGGTACTCCCTGTATATAGCTCCACATTGATCTGGTACTTCCTGTATATAGCTCCATGTTGATCTGGTACTTCCTGTATATCGGTCCACATTGATCTGGTACTCCCTGTATATAGCTCCATGTTGATCTGGTACTTCCTGTATATCGGTCCACATTCTTGTGTATTTTATTCCTCTTTTTCTACTATCAATCTTTGTATCATTACTTTTTAACTCTGCATCGTTGGGAAGGGTTCCTAAACAAGCATTTCACGGTTAAATCTACACCAGTTGCATTCAGCACATGTGACAAATAAAATGTTATTTTCACCGGTTTCCTCCTGTCACGTGACCAATTCGCTGGCCGGTGCAGTCAAATGGAACGCACCTAAAATGATATCTGACGTCATCCTTTTCGCCCTATCCTAAAAAAAAACGTTATTGTAACTACGAGAATATTAAGTCAACATACTTACTCTGCATATTCTATAGATGTGCTTAGTCTCTTTTTTAAAAATTTTTGCAAGCATTTTTAAATTTGCGATATGCCATAGGCCTACATTTCAAAATATGTGCTCTCCGTTCAGAACAAACAGTTCGGCTGCGCCTGCTCGTTGCCTGGGTACGGTCTGAAAGGAGTGGCACGAGAGCTAAACATCCGGTACCCAGGCTATCCTGCGAAGTGCGAACTATGTCCTTTGATGCATGTAATAGTGCATTTTTGGGTAAATGGGTAACATCACGTGGGTAAGATTATGCAGGCGTTGTCTCATCATAATCATTGAACCATTCACGAATTTCTATTACGGTTCATCTAGCTACAAACCCTGAATACGTAATTAGCCTTATAGGCTATATAGAAAATAAATGCCTAGCCACAATGGTTCCTCATCTTTTTTCGGTTACTGAACTACCACCTGAATTTTGCTCTGCCAGGAATAACCCTGAAGTACCTCTTCGTGTGCATTTTACTAGTAAGCCCTATGGTCTCATGAGTCCTCTCAATTACCCCTGTGGAAAGGCCAAGTAACCAGGTTTGAGAACGAAATACTGGCCTAATGGATATATGGTTATTAAATTGCTGTTTACTAAAATGCACAGCATCTTAACAACATATAGATCAGAGTGTACATGTCAACATCTGGATGTTGCTGAGCTCGGGATGATTGTTCAGGATCTGATCTGCGTGAACGACATTTTAACAAGCTTTCGCATGCCTGAGCTCGCACAGAGCTCCACAATTTACAGCGGCTCTGACCCACGTGGGCTCCCTTCACCAGACTTTACAAGCTCCTCGTCCAATCGCCGTGCAGCACTCTTACTCGCTCGATTTCTATTGGTCGGGTTGTTTCAAGCCTGTTTACGCAAGAGCTAGGCTGTCAATCAAGGCCACGCGGGGGGTCAAAAGCACTAACAAAATGTCTGCTCCTCGGTCCGGGGTACTGCTCTGGCGGTGAATAGTGGGGGCTGCCCGGAATGCTTCATTAATTATCTTAGAATGTCTTTCCTTTCCAGTCCAAACAATCTGTTCTGTTAGGCACCACGTGGTAATGAGAGTCTAGATTAAACAATAGGGGAGGGAGGGGGGGGGGGGGGGGGGCATGAAAACACTTACTAACGAGCTGAAGTGCTGTTTGTTGTTATCTACAAGGAATTAATTAATTCAATGATCAAACAACGATGGGAATGAAATCAACATATTCTGTTCATGTAATCTTACTAGTGGCGACTGGAATGCGATTTACGTTCCACAAACAGTCCAATGAGCAACGGAATAATTCAGGCGCGATCGTGTCAGTTGGAACATGCAATAGAGTATTACGTAAAGCCATATGATAAGTAAATTGTATTCAGTTGATAGGCTATGTTTACATAATGTCATGTATGATGAAAAGGTCATGAATTCATTGTAAAGTACTGTGGTACGTCATCCTTCTTCAACCGTCACTAAACACTAAAATTTGATTTGATTTGAAACACAAACTATCAAAATTACAGTTTGAATCTCTCGCTACATATATATATATATATATATATATATATATATATATGATCAAGCATCAAATCAAATCAAATTTTATTTGTCACATACACATGGTTAGCAGATGTTAATGCGAGTGTAGCGAAATGCTTGTGCTTCTAGTTCCGACAATGCAGTAATAACCAACAAGTAATCTAACCTAACAATTCCAAAACTACTGTCTTTTACACAGTGTAAGGGGATAAAGAATATGTACATAAAGATATATGAATGAGTGATGGTACAGAGCGGCATAGGCAAGATACAGTAGATGGTATCGAGTGCAGTATATACATATGAGATGAGTATGTAAATAGTGTAGCTTTGCTGGTATTTGTGGTGTAGGTTAGGAACTACACAGTGAAACACATTAAGATATGAGAATGACTGAACACAATTGCCTAAATTTGATTTGATTCTCGCCAACAAGCAAAGGGCTGTGGGCTGTGTGTGTTATTTCCAAGGAAGAGAGAAGAAGAACTGGTCTGTGAGAAATTCGAGCAGTATTGTACACAGGCTAATCTTTCACAGGCTACCTACCGCCCACATGCCTTTCAATAGAGAGTGATCTTAGGAGGGAAGTCCACTGTGTTCAGCTTACATCTACACATCTACTTCTACTAAGCTTCTCGGTAAAGCAGTACAATCAAGTCAGCCTCCCAGATGAAAAGTGCTGAAAATAACACACGTTAACATACGTAAATAGCTTAAATCAAATGTATTTATTTAGCCCTTCGTACATCAGCTGATATCTCAACGTGCTGTACAGAAACCCAGCCTAAAACGTAGCTTAATAAGAAACAAGGTTCACAAAGTCAATAACTTGCTTGTGACAGATGACATTCATATTCTGATCGTCTCTGAAAAACTCACTTAGATAATACCTTTGATGACACAGTGGTAGCAATACATGGTTATAAACATCTACAGAAAAGACAGAACTGCCGAAGGTGGAGGTGTTGCTGTTTATATTCAGAACCACATTCCTGTAAAGCTTAGAGAGGATCTCATGTTAAATACTGTTGAGCTAATATGGCTACAGGTCCATCTGCCTCAACCTAAAGCCCCTTCTGGTGGGAAGCTGCTATAGACCACCAAGTGTTAACAGTCAGTATCTGGATAATGTTAAATACTGTTGAAGTAATATGGCTACAGGTTCACCTGCCTCACCTAAAGCCCATTCTGGTGGGAAGCTGCTAGTCAGTATCTGGATAATGTGTGAAATATGTGGTATATTTTCTGGGTGATTTAAATATTGCCTGGCTTTCATCAGGCTGCCCACTCAAGAAAAACCTTCAAACTGTAACCAGTACCTGCAACCTGGATCAGGTTATCAGTCAACCTACCAGGGTAGTTACAAACAGAACAGGAATTAAATCATCAACGTGTATTGATCACACTCTCATCAATGCTGCAGAAATGAGCTTGAAAGCAGCATCCAAATCCATAGGATGTAGTGATGACAATATAGTAGAAATATCTAGGAAAACCACAGTTCCAAAGGCTGGGCCTGATACAGTGTATAAGAGGTCAGGCTGGGCCTAATATAGTGTATAAGAGGTCAGGCTGGGCCTAATATAGTGTATAAGAGGTCAGGCTGGGCCTAATATAGTGTATAAGAGGTCAGGCTGGGCCTAATATAGTGTATAAGAGGTCAGGCTGGGCCTGATATAGTGTATAAGAGGTCAGGCTGGGCCTGATATAGTGTATAAGAGGACAGGCTGGGCCTAATATAGTGTATAAGAGGTCAGGCTGGGCCTAATATAGTGTATGAGGACAGGCTGGGCCTAATATAGTGTATAAGAGGTCAGGCTGGGCCTAATATAGTGTATAAGAGGTCAGGCTGGGCCTAATATAGTGGATAAGAGGTCAGGCTGGGCCTGATATAGTGTATAAGAGGTCAGGCTGGGCCTAATATAGTGTATAAGAGGTCAGGCAGGGCCTAATATAGTGTATAAGAGGTCAGGCTGGGCCTGATATAGTGTATGAGGTCATACAATACGTTCTGTAGTGATTCCTATGTTGTTGATGTAAATAACATTTGTTGGTCTGTAGTTTGTAATGAGGAGCAACCAGATGCTGCTGGTCTGTGGTGTGTAATGAGGCGCAACCAGACGCTGCTGGTCTGTGGTGTGTAATGAGGAGCAACCAGACGCTGCTGGTCTGTGGTGAGTAATGAGGAGCAACCAGACGCTGCTGGTCTGTGGTGAGTAATGAGGAGCAACCAGACGCTGCTGGTCTGTGGTGTGTAATGAGGAGCAACCAGATGCTGCTGGTCTGTGGTGTGTAATGAGGAGCAACCAGACACTGCTGGTCTGTAGTTTGTAATGAGGAGCAACCAGACGCTGCTGGTCTGTGGTCTGTAATGAGGAGCAACCAGACGCTGCTGGTCTGTGGTGTGTAATGAGGAGCAACCAGACGCTGCTGGTCTGTGGTGTGTAATGAGGAGCAACCAGACGCTGCTGGTCTGTGGTCTGTAATGAGGAGCAACCAGACGCTGCTGGTCTGTGGTGTGTAATGAGGAGCAACCAGACGCTGCTGGTCTGTGGTCTGTAATGAGGAACAACCAGACGCTGCTGGTCTGTGGTGTGTAATGAGGAGCAACCAGACGCTGCTGGTCTGTGGTGTGTAATGAGGAGCAACCAGACGCTGCTGGTCTGTGGTGTGTAATGAGGAGCAACCAGACGCTGCTGGTCTGTGGTCTGTAATGAGGAGCAACCAGACACTGCTGGTCTGTGGTGTGTAATGAGGAGCAACCAGACCCTGCTGGTCTGTGGTGTGTAATGAGGAGCAACCAAATGCTGCTGGTCTGTGGTGAGTAATGAGGAGCAACCAGACACTGCTGGTCTGTAGTTTGTAATGAGGAGCAACCAGACGCTGCTGGTCTGTGGTGTGTAATGAGGAGCAACCAGACGCTGCTGGTCTGTGGTGTGTAATGAGGAGCAACCAGACGCTGCTGGTCTGTGGTGAGTAATGAGGAGCAACCAGACGCTGCTGGTCTGTGGTGTGTAATGAGGAGCAACCAGACGCTGCTGGTCTGTGGTGTGTAATGAGGAGCAACCAGACGCTGCTGGTCTGTGGTGTGTAATGAGGAGCAACCAGACGCTGCTGGTCTGTGGTGTGTAATGAGGAGCAACCAGACCCTGCTGGTCTGTGGTGTGTAATGAGGAGCAACCAGACGCTGCTGGTCTGTGGTCTGTAATGAGGAACAACCAGACACTGCTGGTCTGTAGTTTGTAATGAGGAGCAACCAGACGCTGCTGGTCTGTAGTTTGTAATGAGGAGCAACCAGACGCTGCACTTGACACATTTATGAACTTGCCTATCCCAGTTACTAATAAGCAGGTACCCATTAAGAACATGACTGTAAAAACCTGTTAAATCCCCTGTGGATTGACGAGGAATTGAAAAATTGGTTGAGACGAGGCAAAAGGAATGGCAAGTAAGTCTGGCTGCACAAACAATTGGCAGACGTACTGCCAAACTGAGAAATCACGTGACTAAACGGAATAAAGAGAAGAAGAAACAACACTATGTAATAAAGATAAATGACACGAAGAAGGATATTGAAAAGCTTCGGAGCACCTTACATTACATTTTGGGAACCAAGGCAAACTCAGCTCCGTCATTCATTGAATCAGATGGTTCATTCATCACAACAACAACAAACAAACAAAAGTGAGTGTGGAAAGAGGTGAGGAAATTATTGTTGTCTATCAACAATGACAAAGACGCCAGGGTCTGACAACCGGGATGGAAAATTACTGAGGATAATAGCGGACGATATTGCCACATTTTTTTATTTTAAGCCTACTAGAAAGTGTGTGCCCTCAGGCCAGGAGGGAAGGTAAAGTCATTCTGCTACCTAAGAATAGTAAATACCCCTTTACTGACTCAAACAGCTGATCAATCAGCCTGTTAACCAAACCTTGGTAAAAAAAAAAATGTGAACGTGTCTGACCAGATACAATGGTATTTCGCAGTGAATAAATTGACAACAGACTTTCAGCACGCTTATAGACGACATTCAACGAGCACAGCACTTGCATAAATTACGGATGATTGGCTGAGAGAAATTGAATGCTTAAAATGAATGTGGGGGGCTGTTTTTGTTAGACTTCAGTGCAGCTTTTGACATTATTGATCATAGTCTGCTGCTGGAAAAACGTAGGTGTTATGGCTTTACACCCCCTGCTATATGGTGGATAAACAGTTACCCGTAACAGAACACAGATGGTGTTCTTCAATGGAAACCTCTACAACATAATCCAGGTAGAATCAGGAATTCCCCAGGGCAGCTGTCTAGGCCCCTTACTTTCTTCAATCTTTACTAACGCCATGCCGCTGGCTTTGAGTAAATCCAGTGTGTCTGTGTATGTGGATGACTCAACACTGTACACGTCAGCTACTACAGCGACTGAAATGACTGCAACACTTAACATAGAGATGCAGTTAGTTTCAGAATGGGTGGCAAGAAATATGTTAGTCCTAAATATTTCCAAAACTTTAAGCATTGTATTTGTGACAAATTATTCACTAAACCTTTAAACTTAGCTACATTTTATAATAAATGTGGAAATTGAGCAAGTTGAGGTGACTAAACTGCTTGGAGTAACCCTGGATTGTAAACTGTCTTGGTCAAAGCATGCTGATACAACAGTAGCTAAGATGGGGAGAAGTCTGTCCATAATAAAGCACTGCTCTGCCTTCTTAACAACACTATCAACAAGGCAGGTCCTACAGGCTCTAGTTTCTACCTTAACAACACTATCAACAAGGCAGGTCCTACAGGCCTTAGTTTCTACCTTCTTAACAACACTATCAACTAGGCAGGTCCTACAGGTCCTAGTTTCTACCTTCTTAACAGCACTATCAACAAGGCAGGTCCTACAGGCTCTAGTTTCTACCTTCTAGACAGCACTATCAACAAGGCAGGTCCTACAGGCTCTAGTTTCTACCTTCTTAACAGCACTATCAACAAGGCAGGTCCTACAGGTCCTAGTTTCTACCTTCTTAACAACACTATCAACAAGGCAGGTCCTACAGGCCCTAGTTTCTACCTTCTTAACAACACTATCAACAAGGCAGGTCCTACAGGCCCTAGTTTCTACCTTCTTAACAACACTATCAACAAGGCAGGTCCTACAGGCCCTAGTTTCTACCTTCTTAACAACACTATCAACAAGGCAGGTCCTACAGGTCCTAGTTTCTACCTTCTTAACAACACTATCAACAAGGCAGGTCCTACAGGCCCTAGTTTCTACCTTCTTAACAACACTATCAACAAGGCAGGTCCTACAGGCCCTAGTTTCTACCTTCTTAACAACACTATCAACAAGGCAGGTCCTACAGGCCCTAGTTTTGTCTCACCTGGACTACTGTTCAGTCATGTGGTCAGGTGCCACAAAGAGGGACTTAAGAAAATTGCAATTGTCTCAGAACAGGGCAGCACGGCTGGCCCTTGGATGTACACAGAGAGCTAACATTAATAATATGCATGTCAATCTCTCCTGGCTCAAAGTGGAGGAGAGAATGTCTTCATCACTGCCTGTATTTATGAGTGGTATGGACATGTTGAATGCACCGAGCTGTCTGTTTGAACTACTGGCACACAGCTTGGACAGACTGTGAAGCAACACAAACATAGACACAGGCACATGCGTACACAGACAATAACATACACACTATACACACACGTACACATGGATTTTGTGCTGTAGATATGTGGTATTGGTGGAGTAGGGGGCCTGAGGGCACACAGTGTGTTGTGAAATCTGTGTGTTTTTAAAATTATGTAAGCTGCCTTGATTTTGCTGGACCCCAGGAAGAGTAGCTGCTGCCTTGGCAGGAACTAATGGGGATCGATAATAAACCCCAGGAAGAGTAGCTGCTGCCTTGTCAGGAACTAATGGGGATCCATAATAAACCCCAGGAAGAGTAGCTGCTGCCTTGGCAGGAACTAATGGGGATCCATAATTAACCCCAGGAAGAGTAGATGGTGCCTTGGCAGGAACTAATGGGGATCCATAATAAACCCCAGGAAGAGTAGATGGTGCCTTGGCAGGAACTAATGGGGATCCATAATAAACCCCAGGAAGAGTAGATGGTGCCTTGGCAGGAACTAATGGGGATCCATAATAAACCCCAGGAAGAGTATTTGCTACCTTGGCAGGAACTAATGGGGATCCATAATAAACCACAGGAAGAGTAGATGCTGCCTTGGCAGGAACTAATGGGGATCCATAATAAACCCCAGGAAGAGTAGCTTCTGCCTTGGCAGGAACTAATGGGGATCCATAATAAACCCCAGGAAGAGTAGATGCTGCCTTGGCAGGAACTAATGGGGATCCATAATAAACCCCAGGAAGAGTAGCTGCTGCCTTGGCAGGAACTAATGGGGATCCATAATAAACCACAGGAAGAGTAGCTGCTGCCTTGGCAGGAACTAATGGGGATCCATAATAAACCCCAGGAAGAGTAGCTGCTGCCTTGGCAGGAACTAATGGGGATCCATAATAAACCACAGGAAGAGTAGCTGCTGCCTTGGCAGGAACTAATGGGGATCCATAATAAACTCCAGGAAGAGTAGCTGCTGCCTTGGCCTGAAATAATGGGGATCCATAATAAATACAAAAAAATCTTTGATTAAATGTGACAATAGGCCTGAGTCTATTGGAGGGAGATCAGGAGCCTAGTCTTCCCCAAGGAGGGAGATCAGGAGCCTAGCCTATCCAGGGAGGGAGATCAGGAGCCTAACCTTGCTCAGGGAGGGAGATCAGGAGTCTAACCTACCCAGGGAGGGAGATCAGGAGTCTAAGCTTCCCAGGGAGGGAGATCAGGAGCCTAACCTTCTCCAGGGAGGGAGATCAGGAGCCTAGCCTTCCTCAAGGAGGGAGATCAGGAGCCTAACCTTCCTCAAGGACGGAGATCAGGAGCCTCGCCTATCCAGGGAGGGAGATCAGGGCGGCAGCAGGTAGCTAGCTAGTGGTTAGAGTGTAGAGGTGGCAGCTAGCCTAGTGGTTAGAGTGTAGGGGCGGCAGCTAGCCTAGTGGTTAGAGTGTAGAGGTGGCAGGTAGCCTAGTGGTTAGAGTGTAGAGGTGGCAGGTAGCCTAGTGGTTAGAGTATAGAGGTGGCAGGTAGCCTAGTGGTTAGAGTATAGAGGTGGCAGGTAGCCTAGTGGTTAGAGTGTAGAGGAGGCAGGTAGTCTAGTGGTTAGAGTGTAGAGGAGGCAGGTAGTCTAGTGGTTAGAGCGTTGGGTCAGTAACCGAAAGGTTGCTAGATAAAATCCCAGTGCTCAGATGAAGAGGAGGACGACCGTGACAAGTGAAATAAACAATAACAAATGTACAATAAACAATCAGATGTTCTAAAATGATACATTATTACCTATATACAGTGTTATATTTATATATATACAGTATTTGATACACTGACGATTTTGCAGATTTTCCCACTTACAAAGCATGTCTGTAATTTTTTAATCAAAAGGTACACTTCAACTGTGAGAGATGGAATCTAAAACAAATATCCAGAAATTCACATTGTATGATTTTTAAGTAATTAATTTGCATTTTATTGCATGACATAAGTATTTGATAACCTACCAACCAGTAAGAATTCTGGCTCTCACAGACCTGTTAGTTTTTCTTGAAGAAGCCCTCCTGTTCTCCACTCATTACCTGTATTAACTGCACCTGTTTGAACTCGTTACCTGTATAAAAGACACCTGTATAAAAGGATCTGAGGACCCATGCCAAATCTTTTCAGTGTCCCGAGCGGGAATACGTTTTGTTGTGCCCTCTTCACGACTGTCTTGGTGTCTTGGATTCTAACTACAGCTCCTCTCTCCTAGAGACAACAGAGACCTCAGTACTGATTCTAACTACAGCTCCTCTCTCCTAGAGACAACAGAGACCTCAGTGACCTGGTTCTAACTACAGCTCCTCTCTCCTAGAGACAACAGAGACCTCAGTGACCTGGTTCTAACTACAGCTCCTCTCTCCTAGAGACAACAGAGACCTCAGTGACCTGGTTCTAACTACAGCTCCTCTCTCCTAGAGACAACAGAGACCTCAGTGACCTGGTTCTCCTACTAACACCTGGCCCCGCCACCAGACCGTCCGTCAGCAGCAGTGAGTTTGATCTAAAATAGCCTAGAGCGTTTTCTGTCCACTAGCTAACGATAACACACCACCCACCACAGTTTAGAGCAGTGGTCACCAACCGGTCGATCACCGAACACCAAACATCCCCAAACAAAAAAAGATAAAGGATAAAGTCTTGCGGTTCTATAATTATTCTATTATTAAGTTAAATATTTTTGTCGCGCTGTTGGCAGTAGGTGCTCTTGATTCAGCAGGCCCAGAGAGCAAATCAAGTGCACCGATAGGTACTACCTCCTGGCCAATCAGGTAGCTCGGATCACCGTGTCTGCACAGTTTCCTCGAGCCAAAGAAAAAAGAAAAAAAAAGAAACCTGGAACGACAAAAGTTGATCCTGTGAGATTACAAAGAGCTGCTGTTTTTATGAGTTTGTGTTTAAGTTGTTATTCAACACCGTCAACACTGTCAACACTGTCAACACTGTCAACACTGTCAATACTGGCAACATTGTCAACACTTTCAACACTGTCAACATTGTCACCACTGTCAACATTGTCACTACTGTCAACACTGTCAACACTGTCAACACTGTCTCCACTGTCAACACTGTCACCACTGTCAACACTGTCACCACTGTCAACACTGTCAACACTGTCACCACTGTCACTACTGTCACCACTGTCAACACTGTCACCACTGTCACAACCGTCAACACTGTCACCACTGTCACTACTGTCAACACTGTCAACACTGTCACCACTGTCACTACTGTCAACACTGTCACCACTGTCACTACTGTCAACACTGTCAACACTGTCAACACTGTCACCACTGTCACAACCGTCAACACTGTCACCACTGTCACTACTGTCAACACTGTCAAGCCATAAAATGCGCGTTCTACCTACTGTGCTTCTGTGATAGTGAGTGTTGCAGAGTGTTGCAGAGTGTTGCAGAGTGTTCCAGAGTGTTCCAGAGTGTTGCAGAGTGTTGCAGAGTGTTGCAGAGTGTTGCAGAGTGTTGCAGAGTGTTGCAGAGTGTTGCAGAGTGTTGCAGAGTGTTCCGATAAGCTTGTGTTGTTATTATTAGCGGCTTGGGTCTTTGTTTTAATATCGAGGAATATTTCACCTTCTCTGGTCGTAGGAGTAACAACATGAATTGATGCATGAGGCAGAAATAATGTGGTGTCGACCTAAATTCTGCTATCAGCTGGAAGACTGTCCCCTTTTCTCAGCAGAGGGGAGGAAGAGCAGAGGAACACACACACACACACAGGGTAAAAACATCACACACACACAGGGTAAAAACAACACACACACACACAGGGTTAAAACATCACACACACACTGGGACCTGGGCCCTGACAGACCGGAGCCCTGACAGTGCATCTCAGCAACTTTTGTAAGTGTAATGTTACCTGTTAATATTTTATTGTTTATTACACGTTTGTTTATTATCTATATCACTTACTTTGGCAATGTAAACACCCCATGCCATTAAAGCCCTTGAATTGAAATTGAATTGAGAGAGAAAGAGAGAGACCTTAAATTGAGAGAGAGAGAGAGAGGATTTAAATTGAATTGAGGAAGAAAGAGAGAGAGAGAGAGACCTTAAATTGAGAGAGAAAGAGAGAGAGAAAAGGGGGGAGAGAGAGAGAGAGAGAAAAGGGGGGAGAGAGAGAGAGAGAGAGAGAGAGAGAGAGAGAGAGAGAGAGAGAGAGAGAGAGAGAGAGAGAGAGAGAGAGAGAGAGACAGAGAGACTACACCATCCTTTAGAGAGCAATGGAGAGAAAAGAAGAAAGGAGTAGCAATGTTGTTAGCTATTTCTAATAGAGGACAGCTATTGGCCCGTTTTCTAATAGAGGACAGCTATTGGCCCGTTTTCTAATAGAGGACAGCTATTGGCCCATTTTCTAATAGAGGACAGCTATTGGCCCGTTTTCTAATAGAGGACAGCTATTGGCCCGTTTTCTAATAGAGGACAGCTATTGGCCCATTTTCTAATAGAGGGCAGCTGTCCATTTTCTAATAGAGGACAGCTATTGGCCCATTTTCTGATAGAGGCCAGCTATTGGCCCATTTTCTAATAGAGGACAGCTATAGGTCCATTTCCTAATAGAGGACAGCTATTGGCCCATTTTCTAATAGAGGACAGCTATTGGCCCGTTTTCTAATAGAGGACAGCTATTGGCCCATTTTCTAATAGAGGACAACTATTGACAGCCACCATGCCACCATGACACCACGCAGGCAGTAAATCAGAAGTTGATTAGTTTTATGATTCCAGAGAGAGCCAATGATCTCAGAGCCATGGGAATGAAAGGTAATGGGCCAGCTGATTGGTGGATACTTCCAGCCCAAACCCACCTCCTATATTATTCTACTACTACTGATAAAATACAATACAGCCCAATAAATACAATACAGTACAGCCCAATAAATACAATACAGTACAGCCCAATAAATACAATACAGTACAGCCCAATAAATACAATACAGTACAGCCCAATAAATACAATACAATACAGCCCAATAAATACAATACAGTACAGCCCAATAAATACAATACAGTACAGCCCAAGAAATACAATACAGCCCAATAAATACAATACAATACAGCCCAATAAATACAATACAGTACAGCCCAATAAATACAATACAGTACAGCCCAATAAATACAATACAGTACAGCCCAATAAATACAATACAGTACAGCCCAATAAATACAATACAGTACAGCCCAATAAATACAATACAGTACAGCCCAAGAAATACAATACAGTACAGCCCAATAAATACAATACAGTACAGCCCAATAAATACAATACAGTACAGCCCAATAAATACAATACAGTACAGCCCAAGAAATACAATACAGTACAGCCCAATAAATACAATACAATACACCCCAAGAAATACAATACAGTACAGCCCAAGAAATACAATACAGCCCAAGAAATACAATACAGTACAGCCCAAGAAATACAGTACAGCCCAAGAAATACAGTACAGCCCAAGAAATACAATACAGCCCAAGAAATACAATACAGTACAGCCCAAGAAATACAGTACAGCCCAATAAATACAATACAATACAGCCCAAGAAATACAATACAGCCCAAGAAATACAATACAGTACAGCCCAAGAAATACAATACAGTACAGCCCAAGAAATACAGTACAGCCCAAGAAATACAATACAGTACAGCCCAAGAAATACAATACAGTACACCCCAAGAAATACAATACAATACAGCCCAATAAATACAATACAGCCCAATAAATACAATACAGTACAGCCCAATAAATACAATACAGTACAGCCCAATAAATACAATACAATACAGCACAAGAAATACAATACAGCCCAATAAATACAATACAGTACAGCCCAATAAATACAATACAGTACAGCCCAATAAATACAATACAGTACAGCCCAATAAATACAATACAGTACAGCCCAATAAATACAATACAGTACAGCCCAAGAAATACAATACAAAATACACTACATTTTATAACACACAGCCACCCATGGGGCATTGTATAACACACACCCACCCACGGGGCATTGTATAACACACACCCACCCACGGGGCATTGTATAACACACAGCCACCCACGGGGCATTGTATAACACACAGCCACCCACGGGGCATTGTATAACACACAGCCACCCACGGGGCATTGTATAACACACAGCCACCCACGGGGCATTGTATAACACACAGCCACCCACGGGGCATTGTATAACACACAGCCACCCACGCGACATTGTATAACACACACCCACCCACGGGGCATTGTATAACACACAGCCACCCACGG
>NC_050570.1:3431838-3444338 GCF_013265735.2 Oncorhynchus mykiss | reverse complement strand
TTCTGCAGTGGAGCGAACGTGATATGAACGTGATATGAACGTGATATGGACGTGATATGAACGTGATATGGACGTGATATGAACGTGATATGAACGTGATATGAACGTTCAGTGTCAGCTGGCTGGATGGTTGACTGCTGGCTCCCGGATAGTGAAGGCAGTGGTCTAGCTGACCTGTCACCTCATTTCGTGTTGCATGCACTTCCATGTAGCTGACTCTGGTTGGTGCTGGGAAGGATTCAGGGAAGTCTGTGACTCATTAACAGCTGGGCTGGCAGAGCCCCACCCGTTTAGCTAAAATATATATATATATATATATACAGTACCAGTCAAAAGTTTGAACACACCTACTCCTTCAATGGTTTTTCTTTATTTTTACAATTTTCTACATTGTAGAATAATAGTGAAGACATAAAAACAATGAAATAAAACATATGGAATCATGTAGTAACCAAAAAAAGCTTTAAACAAATCAAAATATATTTTATATTTGAGATTCTTCAAAGTAGCCACCCTTTGCCTTGATGACAGCTTTGCACACTCTTGGCGTTCTCTCAACCAGCTTCACCTGGAATGGTTTTACAACAGTCTTGAAGGGAGTTCCCACATATGCTGAGCCTTCTGATGAACTCGACCAACGGAGCAGAGAACAGGCTTTGTGGAATTCAGCTTACCTTCTACCTATGTTTGGCCTCTTTAGTTGCGTTTTGTTTTACTGAAATCTTTTGAATAAACGTTATGAAATAAGACCATTGACTGTTTTGTGGTTGAAATTAAATTGTGATTAAAGTGCATTTGCGCTGATTTGCCACCTTAGAGCAACAGCAATGAGCAAACAGTCCGTGGTTTTACTTGATGCATGTTTATTGAAAAAGTAGGAATTTGGATATCATTAAACCTTCATCACTGTAGCCACAGCAAGCCAGACAGCCAGTCAACCAGCCAGCCAGCCAGTCAACCAGCCAGACAGCCAGTCAACCAGCCAGACAGTCAGTCAACCAGTCAGTCAGTCAGTCAGTCAGCCAGCTAGTCAAACAGTCCGTGGTTTTACTTGATGCATGTTTATTGAAAAAGTAGGAATTTGGATATCATTAAACCTTCATCACTGTAGCCACAGCAAGCCAGACAGCCAGTCAACCAGCCAGCCAGTCAGTCAACCAGTCAACCAGTCAGTCAGTCAGTCAGTCAGCCAGACAGCCAGTCAACCAGCCAGACAGTCAGTCAACCAGTCAACCAGTCAGTCAGTCAACCAGTCAGCCAGTCAGTTAACCAGTCAGTCAGCCAGTCAGTTAACCAGTCAGTCAACCAGTCAGCCAGCCAGTCAGTCAGCCAGCTAGTCAACCAGCCAATTAGCCAGTCAACCAGTCAGTCAGCCAGTCAGCGAGCTAGTCAACCAGCTAGTCAACCAGCCAGTCAGCCAGTCAGTCAGCCTGTCAGCCAGCTAGTCAACCAGCCAGTCAGCCAGTCAGCCAGCTAGTCAACCAGTCTGCCAGCTAGTCAGCCAGTCAACCAGTCAACCAGTCAGCCAGCCAGTCAACCAGTCAGTCAGCCAGTCAACCAGTCAGTCAGCCAGTCAGCCAGCTAGTCAACCAGCCAGTCAGCTAGTCAACCAGTCTGCCAGCTAGTCAGCCAGTCAATCAGTCAACCAGTCTGCCAGCTAGTCAACCAGTCAACCAGTCAACCAGTCAGCCAGCCAGTCAACCAGTCAGCCAGCCAGTCATCCAGTCAGCCAGCCAATCAGCCAGTCAGTCAGCCAGTCAGAGCAGACAGACAGCATGAGGCATCCCTGCTGTTTTGTTGTTTTGTTATTTTACCTGAAATGCACAAGGTCCTCTACTCCGACAATTAATCCACACATAAAACGGTCAACCGAATCATTTCTAGTCTCCTCCTTCCAGGCTTTTTCTTCTCTTGACTTTATATTGCGATTGGCAAGTTTCATAAATTAGGTGCTGACCTCGTCATCTTTCAATCACCCACGTGGGTATAACCAATGAGGAGATGGCACGTGGGTACCCGTTTCTATAAACCAATGAGGAGATGGGAGAGGCAGGACATGTAGCGAGATCTGTGTGAGAAATAGAACTGACTTCTATTTTAGCCCTTGGCAACGCAGACGCTCGTTGGCGCGCGCGACCAGTGTGGGTGCAATCATTTAATAATATAGATTTCTAAATGTATTTTGCAACGTGCGCGAGCGGTGTAGTCAGCCTGTTACAGTTAACACACGCTTTGTAGCTCATACCAATACAATCCTTATAGCTAGAGGGCTAACACACACTAAGAAACGCTATGCTATTACTATCTACTTTCATCTCTTTAATGTTTGATGGTATTTGATTGAAAGCAAAAGCAACAAGTATGTAATTATTACCTAATTAAGATGCTAGACCACAAAACACACACACACACACACACACACACACACACAGTGAATGCACACACATCTCATTATCATCTTGAGTAAGAGCATTAATCATCTAACAACCAATTAGCACCGTGTTACTGTTAGCGACGGGTGTGGACATAACATCCCAAGCTAATTCCTTCCTGTGTGTGTGTGTGTGTGTGTGTGTGTGTGTGTGTGTGTGTGTGTGTGTGTGTGTGTGTGTTGATACACTGTGTGTGTGTGTGTGTGTGTGTGTTGATACACTGTGTGTGTGTGTGTGTGTGTGTGTGTGTGTGTATGTGTGTGTGTGTGTGTGTGTGTGTGTGTGTGTGTGTGTGTGTGTGTGATACACTGTGTGTGTGTGTGTGTGTGTGTGTGTGTGATACACTGTGTGTGTGTGTGTGTGTGTGTGTGTGTGTGTGTGTGTGTGTGATACACTGTGTGTGTGTGTGTGTGTGTGTGATACACTGTGTGTGTGTGTGTGTGTGTGTGTGATACACTGTGTGTGTGATACACTGTGTGTGTGTGTGTGTGTGTGTGTGTGTGTGTGTGATACACTGTGTGTGTGATACACTGTGTGTGTGTGTGTGTGTGTGTGTGTGTGTGTGTGTGTGTGTGTGTGTGTGTGTGTGTGTGTGTGTGTGTGTGTGTGTGTGTGTGTGTGTGTGTGTGTGTTGATACAACACAATATATTCCAGAGCTGTTAGAGAAATTATACAGTCGGTTTAGCTGCTGCTTTAGCTGCATCAACATCTAGTCTCTGGGCTCCACCATGGCCTACACCCATAATGCATCACTCTTGACTAAGGACCCACAGAGAATAGTATGCTACTTGGGATGCAGCCCCAGTCAGTGTGCCACACCTTGTGCCCATATGGCACAATCATAATGTCGCTAGTTGGCAGCAAGCCAGAGGGAGGTGAGGATGGCAGCCAGGTGGTGAGGGAGAGAGAGAGAGAGAGAGAGAGAGAGAGAGAGAGAGAGAGAGAGAGAGAGAGACAGAGACACATACACACACAGAGACACACACACAGAGACAGAGACTCACACAGAGACACACACACACAGAGAGCGTCTGTCATTCTACAAGAAACTCTGTATAGAGGAGACGGACCTACTGCTTGCCCTCTAAATTACAAACAGCTGGTAGTCCCATCCACCAAACTACCAGGTGTGAAACAGGGAAGAGACTCGGGGGGTATGTTAATCTGGTATAGAGCAGACTTATCCCACTCTATTAAATTAATAAAAACACAACATTTGGTTATAAATAAATAAGGAAATAATCTCAACAGAAGGAAAAAAAAAATCCTCCTATGTCCTATCTATATACCCACACTAGAGTCACTTCACTTTAATGAAAATAGTTTATCCATCCTGCAGGAGGAAATCAACCGTTACCAGACCCAGGGACATGTACTAGTCTGTGGCGACCTAAATGCCAGAACCGGACAAGAACCTGACACCTTCAGCACACACAGGGACAAACACCTGCCTGCAGGTAACAGCATTCCCTCCCACATATGCCCCCCCCCAGACACAACTAGGACAACATAACCAAACAAAAACAGGTCACAACTACTGCAGCGCTGTCGCACGCTGGGTATTTACATAGTCGGTACCTACGGTAGGTAAAACCTATAGCTCATCTCTTGGCGGTAGTACTGTAGACTACTTTATCACCGACCTCAACCCAGAGTCTCTCAGAGCGTTCACAGTCAGTCCACTGACACCCCTATCAGACCACAGCAACATCACAGTCTACTTGATCGGGGCAATACTCAATCATGCGGCATCGAAGCAGAACAAATTATAATAATATAAATTAACATAATATTAAGAAATGCTATAGATGGAAGGAGGGTAGCTACCAAAAACAACCATTTGGCCAACAACAAATCCAAAAACCTAAGATGACTAACAACAATGAGAAATGGTTTGATGAATCAGTACGTTGAACATCTCTTACCAACTATTTTGCAACCAGTATGGGAACAGCTGTCAACCTGTATGGTATGGAACAGCGGTCAACCTGTATGGAACAGCCGTCAACCTGTATGGAACAGCTGTCAACCTGTACGGAACAGCTGTCAACCTGTATGGAACAGCCGTCAACCTGTATGGAACAGCTGTCAACCTGTACGGAACAGCTGTCAACCTGTATGGAACAGCTGTCAACCTGTATGGACCAGCTGTCAACCTGTATGGAACAGCTGTCAACCTGTATGGAACAGCTGTCAACCTGTATGGAACAGCTGTCAACCTGTATGGAACAGCTGTCAACCTGTATGGACCAGCTGTCAACCTGTACGGAACAGCTGTCAACCTGTATGGAACAGCTGTATGGAACAGTCGTCAACCTGTATGGAACAGCTGTCAACCTGTACGGAACAGCTGTCAACCTGTATGGAACAGCTGTCAATCTTTATGGAACAGCTGTCAACCTGTATGGAACAGCCGTCAACCTGTATGGAACAGCTGTCAATCTGTATGGAACAGCCGTCAACCTGTATGGTATGGAACAGCCGTCAACCTGTATGGTATGGAACAGCCGTCAACCTGTATGGAACAGCTGTCAATCTTTATGGAACAGCTGTCAACCTGTATGGAACAGCCGTCAACCTGTATGGAACAGCTGTCAACCTGTATGGAACAGCTGTCAACCTGTATGATATGGAACAGCCGTCAACCTGTATGGAACAGCTGTCAACCTGTATGGAACAGCTGTCAACCTGTATGGAACAGCCGTCAACCTGTATGGTATGGAACAGCCGTCAACCTGTATGGAACAGCTGTCAACCTGTATGGAACAGCCGTCAACCTGTATGGTATGGAACAGCCGTCAACCTGTATGGAACAGCTGTCAACCTGTATGGAACAGCCGCCAACCTGTATGGTATGGAACAGCCGTCAACCTGTATGGAACAGCTGTCAACCTGTAGTGTATGGAACAGCGGTCAACCTGTATGGAACAGCTGTCAACCTGTATGGAACAGCCGTCAACCTGTATGGTATGGAACAGCCGTCAACCTGTATGGAACAGCTGTCAACCTGTATGGAACAGCCGTCAACCTGTATGGAACAGCCGTCAACCTGTATGGAACAGCCGTCAACCTGTATGGAACAGCCGTCAACCTGTATGGAACAGCCGTAAACCTGTATGGAACAGCCGTCAACCTGTATGGAACAGGTCCAAACCTCTCAATCAGGGACCCCCCAACTGTTCCAAACCTCTCCGTCAGGGACCCCCCCCCCCCCAACTGTTCCTAACCTCTTCATCAGGGACCCCCCCAACTGTTCCTAACATACAGTATTCCCTTACCTCTCCGTCAGGGACCCCCCCCCCCAACTGTTCCAAACCTCTCCATCAGGGACCCCCCCCAACTGTTCCCAACCTGTCCATCAGGGACCCCCCAACTGTTCCCAACCTCTCCATTAAGGACCTCCCCAACTGTTCCTAACCTCTCCGTCAGGGACCCCCCCCAACTGTTCCAAACCTCTCCGTCAGGGACCCCCCCCAACTGTTCCTAACCTCTCCGTCAGGGACCCCCCCAACTGTTCCTAACCTCTCCATTAGGGACCCCCCCCCCAACTGTTCCTAACCTCATCAGGGACCCCCCAACTGTTCCTAACCTCTCCGTCAGGGAACCCCCCCCCCCCCCCCCAACTGTTCCAAACCTCTCCATCAGGGACCCCCCGAACTGTTCCAAACCTCTCCATCAGGGACCCTGCCCCAACTGTTCCTAACCTCTCCGTCAGGGACCCCCCCCCCCCCCCCCCCAACTGTTCCTAACCTCTTCATCAGGGACCCCCCCAACTGTTCCTAACATACAGTATTCCCTTACCTCTCCGTCAGGGACCCCCCCCCCCCCAACTGTTCCAAACCTCTCCATCAGGGACCCCCCCAACTGTTCCCAACCTGTCCATCAGGGACCCCCCAACTGTTCCCAACCTCTCCATTAAGGACCCCCCCAACTGTTCCTAACCTCTCCGTCAGGGACCCCTCCAACTGTTCCAAACCTCTCTGTCAGGGACCCCCCCAACTGTTCCTAACCTCTCCGTCAGGGACACCCCCACTGTTCCTAACCTCTCCATCAGGGACCCCCCCCCCCAACTGTTCCTAACCTCTCCATCAGGGACCCCCCCCCAACGGTTCCTAACCTCTCCATCAGGGACCCCCCCCCAACGGTTTCTAACCTCTCCATCAGGGACCCCCCCAACTGTTCCTAACCTCTCCATCAGGGACCCCCCCCAACTGTTCCTAACCTCTCCATCAGGGACCCCCCTCCCCCCAACTGTTCCTAACCTCTCCATCAGGCCCCCCCCCCTCAACTGTTCCAGACCTCTCCATTAGGGACCCCCCCCCCTCAACTGTTCCAGACCTCTCCATTAGGGACCCCCCCCCCCCAACTGTTCCTAACCTCTCCATCAGGGACCCCCCCCCCCAACGGTTCCTAACCTCTCCATCAGGGACCCCCCCAACTGTTCCAAACCTCTCCATCAGGGACCCCCCCAACTGTTCCAAACGTCTCCATCAGGGACCCCCCCAACTGTTCCTAACCTCTCAATCAGGAACCCCCCCCAACGGTTCCTAACCTCTCCATCAGGGACCCCCCCAACTGTTCCAAACCTCTCCGTCAGGGACCCCCCCTCAACTGTTCCTAACCTCTCCGTCAGGGACCCCCCCAACTGTTCCTAACCTCACCATCAGGGACCCCCCCCAACTGTTCCTAGCCTCTCCATCAGGGACCCCCCCCAACTGTTCCAAACCTCTCCATCAGGGACCCCCCAACTGTTCCAAACCTCTCCATCAGGGACCCCCCCAACTGTTCCAAACCTCTCCATCGGGGACCCCCCCAACTGTTCCTAACCTCTCCATCAGGGACCCTCCTCCCCCCAACTGTTCCTAACCTCTCCATCAGGGCCCCCCCCTCAACTGTTCCAAACCTCTCCATCAGGGACTCCCCCCCCCCTCCCCAACTGTTCCTAACCTCTCCATCAGGGACCCCCCCAACTGTTCCAAACCTCTCCATCAGGGACCCCCCAACTGTTCCAAACCTCTCCATCAGGGACCCCCCAAACTGTTCCTAACCTCTCCATCAGGGACCCCCCCCCCCAACTGTTCCAAACCTCTCCATCAGGGACCCCCCAACTGTTCCAAACCTCTCCATCAGGGACCCTGCCCCAACTGTTCCTAACCTCTCCATCAGGGACCCCCCCCCCCCGCCCAACTGTTCCAAACCTCTCCATCAGGGACCCCCCCAACTGTTCCAAACCTCTCCATCAGGGACCCCCCAACTGTTCCAAACCTCTCCATCAGGGACTCCCCCCCCCCCAACTGTTCCAAACCTCTCCATCAGGGACCCCCCTAACTGTTCCTAACCTCTCCATCAGGGACCCCCCCCCCCCAACTGTTCCTAACCTCTCCATCAGGGACCCCCCCCCCCAACTGTTCCTAACCTCTCCGTCAGGGACCCCCCCCCCCAACTATTCCTAACCTCTTCATCAGGGACCCCCCCAACTGTTCCTAACCTCTCCGTCAGGGACCCCCCCCCAACTGTTCCAAACCTCTCCATCAGGGACCCCCCGAACTGTTCCAAACCTCTCCATCAGGGACCCTGCCCCAACTGTTCCTAACCTCTCCATCAGGGACCCCCCCCCCCCCCAACTGTTCCAAACCTCTCCATCAGGGACCCCCCAACTGTTCCACACCTCTCCATCAGGGACCCCACCCAACTGTTCCTAACCTCTCCATCAGGGACCCCCCTCCCCCCAACTGTTCCTAACCTCTCCATCAGGGACCCCCCCCCCCCCTCAACTGTTCCAAACCTCTCCATCAGGGACCCCCCCCCCCTCCCCAACTGTTCCTAACCTCTCCATCAGGGACCCCCCAACTGTTCCTAACATCTCCATCAGGGACCCCCCAACTGTTCCAAACCTCTCCATCAGGGACCCCCCCCCCCCAACTGTTCCAAACCTCTCCATCCGGGACCCCCCCAACTGTTCCTAAATTACAAACAGCTGGTAGTCCCATCCACCAAACTACCAGGTGTGAAACAGGGAAGAGACTCGGGGGGTATGTTAATCTGGTATAGAGCAGACTTATCCCACTCTATTAAATTAATAAAAACACAACATTTGGTTATAAATAAATAAGGAAATAATCTCAACAGAAGGAAAAAAAAATCCTCCTATGTCCTATCTATATACCCACACTAGAGTCACTTCACTTTAATGAAAATAGTTTATCCATCCTGCAGGAGGAAATCAACCGTTACCAGACCCAGGGACATGTACTAGTCTGTGGCGACCTAAATGCCAGAACCGGACAAGAACCTGACACCTTCAGCACACACAGGGACAAACACCTGCCTGCAGGTAACAGCATTCCCTCCCACATATGCCCCCCCCCAGACACAACTAGGACAACATAACCAAACAAAAACAGGTCACAACTACTGCAGCGCTGTCGCACGCTGGGTATTTACATAGTCGGTACCTACGGTAGGTAAAACCTATAGCTCATCTCTTGGCGGTAGTACTGTAGACTACTTTATCACCGACCTCAACCCAGAGTCTCTCAGAGCGTTCACAGTCAGTCCACTGACACCCCTATCAGACCACAGCAACATCACAGTCTACTTGATCGGGGCAATACTCAATCATGCGGCATCGAAGCAGAACAAATTATAATAATATAAATTAACATAATATTAAGAAATGCTATAGATGGAAGGAGGGTAGCTACCAAAAACAACCATTTGGCCAACAACAAATCCAAAAACCTAAGATGACTAACAACAATGAGAAATGGTTTGATGAATCAGTACGTTGAACATCTCTTACCAACTATTTTGCAACCAGTATGGGAACAGCTGTCAACCTGTATGGTATGGAACAGCGGTCAACCTGTATGGAACAGCCGTCAACCTGTATGGAACAGCTGTCAACCTGTACGGAACAGCTGTCAACCTGTATGGAACAGCCGTCAACCTGTATGGAACAGCTGTCAACCTGTACGGAACAGCTGTCAACCTGTATGGAACAGCTGTCAACCTGTATGGACCAGCTGTCAACCTGTATGGAACAGCTGTCAACCTGTATGGAACAGCTGTCAACCTGTATGGAACAGCTGTCAACCTGTATGGAACAGCTGTCAACCTGTATGGACCAGCTGTCAACCTGTACGGAACAGCTGTCAACCTGTATGGAACAGCTGTATGGAACAGTCGTCAACCTGTATGGAACAGCTGTCAACCTGTACGGAACAGCTGTCAACCTGTATGGAACAGCTGTCAATCTTTATGGAACAGCTGTCAACCTGTATGGAACAGCCGTCAACCTGTATGGAACAGCTGTCAATCTGTATGGAACAGCCGTCAACCTGTATGGTATGGAACAGCCGTCAACCTGTATGGTATGGAACAGCCGTCAACCTGTATGGAACAGCTGTCAATCTTTATGGAACAGCTGTCAACCTGTATGGAACAGCCGTCAACCTGTATGGAACAGCTGTCAACCTGTATGGAACAGCTGTCAACCTGTATGATATGGAACAGCCGTCAACCTGTATGGAACAGCTGTCAACCTGTATGGAACAGCTGTCAACCTGTATGGAACAGCCGTCAACCTGTATGGTATGGAACAGCCGTCAACCTGTATGGAACAGCTGTCAACCTGTATGGAACAGCCGTCAACCTGTATGGTATGGAACAGCCGTCAACCTGTATGGAACAGCTGTCAACCTGTATGGAACAGCCGCCAACCTGTATGGTATGGAACAGCCGTCAACCTGTATGGAACAGCTGTCAACCTGTAGTGTATGGAACAGCGGTCAACCTGTATGGAACAGCTGTCAACCTGTATGGAACAGCCGTCAACCTGTATGGTATGGAACAGCCGTCAACCTGTATGGAACAGCTGTCAACCTGTATGGAACAGCCGTCAACCTGTATGGAACAGCCGTCAACCTGTATGGAACAGCCGTCAACCTGTATGGAACAGCCGTCAACCTGTATGGAACAGCCGTAAACCTGTATGGAACAGCCGTCAACCTGTATGGAACAGGTCCAAACCTCTCAATCAGGGACCCCCCAACTGTTCCAAACCTCTCCGTCAGGGACCCCCCCCCCCCCCAACTGTTCCTAACCTCTTCATCAGGGACCCCCCCAACTGTTCCTAACATACAGTATTCCCTTACCTCTCCGTCAGGGACCCCCCCCCCCAACTGTTCCAAACCTCTCCATCAGGGACCCCCCCCAACTGTTCCCAACCTGTCCATCAGGGACCCCCCAACTGTTCCCAACCTCTCCATTAAGGACCTCCCCAACTGTTCCTAACCTCTCCGTCAGGGACCCCCCCCAACTGTTCCAAACCTCTCCGTCAGGGACCCCCCCCAACTGTTCCTAACCTCTCCGTCAGGGACCCCCCCAACTGTTCCTAACCTCTCCATTAGGGACCCCCCCCCCAACTGTTCCTAACCTCATCAGGGACCCCCCAACTGTTCCTAACCTCTCCGTCAGGGAACCCCCCCCCCCCCCCCAACTGTTCCAAACCTCTCCATCAGGGACCCCCCGAACTGTTCCAAACCTCTCCATCAGGGACCCTGCCCCAACTGTTCCTAACCTCTCCGTCAGGGACCCCCCCCCCCCCCCCCCCCCCCAACTGTTCCTAACCTCTTCATCAGGGACCCCCCCAACTGTTCCTAACATACAGTATTCCCTTACCTCTCCGTCAGGGACCCCCCCCCCCCCCAACTGTTCCAAACCTCTCCATCAGGGACCCCCCCAACTGTTCCCAACCTGTCCATCAGGGACCCCCCAACTGTTCCCAACCTCTCCATTAAGGACCCCCCCAACTGTTCCTAACCTCTCCGTCAGGGACCCCTCCAACTGTTCCAAACCTCTCTGTCAGGGACCCCCCCAACTGTTCCTAACCTCTCCGTCAGGGACACCCCCACTGTTCCTAACCTCTCCATCAGGGACCCCCCCCCCCAACTGTTCCTAACCTCTCCATCAGGGACCCCCCCCCAACGGTTCCTAACCTCTCCATCAGGGACCCCCCCCCAACGGTTTCTAACCTCTCCATCAGGGACCCCCCCCAACTGTTCCTAACCTCTCCATCAGGGACCCCCCCCAACTGTTCCTAACCTCTCCATCAGGGACCCCCCTCCCCCCAACTGTTCCTAACCTCTCCATCAGGCCCCCCCCCCTCAACTGTTCCAGACCTCTCCATTAGGGACCCCCCCCCCTCAACTGTTCCAGACCTCTCCATTAGGGACCCCCCCCCCCCAACTGTTCCTAACCTCTCCATCAGGGACCCCCCCCCCCAACGGTTCCTAACCTCTCCATCAGGGACCCCCCCCAACTGTTCCAAACCTCTCCATCAGGGACCCCCCCAACTGTTCCAAACGTCTCCATCAGGGACCCCCCCAACTGTTCCTAACCTCTCAATCAGGAACCCCCCCCAACGGTTCCTAACCTCTCCATCAGGGACCCCCCCAACTGTTCCAAACCTCTCCGTCAGGGACCCCCCCCTCAACTGTTCCTAACCTCTCCGTCAGGGACCCCCCCAACTGTTCCTAACCTCACCATCAGGGACCCCCCCCAACTGTTCCTAGCCTCTCCATCAGGGACCCCCCCCAACTGTTCCAAACCTCTCCATCAGGGACCCCCCAACTGTTCCAAACCTCTCCATCAGGGACCCCCCCAACTGTTCCAAACCTCTCCATCGGGGACCCCCCCAACTGTTCCTAACCTCTCCATCAGGGACCCTCCTCCCCCCAACTGTTCCTAACCTCTCCATCAGGGCCCCCCCCTCAACTGTTCCAAACCTCTCCATCAGGGACTCCCCCCCCCCTCCCCAACTGTTCCTAACCTCTCCATCAGGGACCCCCCCAACTGTTCCAAACCTCTCCATCAGGGACCCCCCAACTGTTCCAAACCTCTCCATCAGGGACCCCCCAAACTGTTCCTAACCTCTCCATCAGGGACCCCCCCCCCCCAACTGTTCCAAACCTCTCCATCAGGGACCCCCCAACTGTTCCAAACCTCTCCATCAGGGACCCTGCCCCAACTGTTCCTAACCTCTCCATCAGGGACCCCCCCCCCCC
>NC_050570.1:3367500-3401986 GCF_013265735.2 Oncorhynchus mykiss | reverse complement strand
AACTGTTCCTAACCTCTCCATCAGGGAACCCCCCCCCCAACTGTTCCTAACCTCTCCATCAGGGACCCCTCAACTGTTCCAAACCTCTCCATGACGGACCCCCCAACTGTTCCTAACCTCTCCATCAGGGACCCCCCCAACTGTTCCAAACCTCTCCATCAGGGATCCCCCCCCAACTGCTCCAACCTCTCCATCAGGGACCACCCCCCCCAACTGTTCCAAACCTCTCCATCAGGGACTCCCCCCAACTGTTCCTAACCTCTCCATCAGGGACCCCCCAAACTGTTCCTAACCTCTCCGTCAGGGTCCCCCCCAACTGTTCCTAACCTCTCCATCAGGGACCCCCCCCAAACTGTTCCTAACCTCTCCATCAGGGACCCCCCCCCCCCCGTAACTGTTCCTAACCTCTCCATCAGGGACCCCCCCCAACTGTTCCAAACCTCTCCATCAGGGACCCCCCCCAACTGTTCCTAACCTCTCCATCAGGGACCCCCCCAACTGTTCCATACCTCTCCATCTGGGACCCCCCCAACTGTTCCAAACCTCTCCATCAGGGACCCCCCCCCCCCCAACTGTTCCAAACATCTCCATCAGGGACCCCCCCCAACTGTTCCTAACCTCTCCATCAGGGACCCCCCCCAAACTGTTCCTAACCTCTCCATCAGGGCCCCCCCCCCCCCCCAACTGTTCCTAACCTCTCCATCAGGGACCCCCCCAACTGTTCCAAACCTCTACATCAGGGACCCCCCCCCCCCCCAACTGTTCCATACCTCTCCATCAGGGACCCCCCCCAACTGTTCCAAACCTCTCCATCAGGGACCCCCCCCCCCAACTGTTCCTAACCTCTCCATCAGGGAACCCCCCCCCCAACTGTTCCTAACCTCTCCATCAGGGACCCCTCAACTGTTCCAAACCTCTCCATGACGGACCCCCCAACTGTTCCTAACCTCTCCATCAGGGACCCCCCCAACTGTTCCTAACCTCTCCATCAGGGACCCCCCCAACTGTTCCAAACCTCTCCATCAGGGACCCCCCCCAACTGTTCCTAACCTCTCCATCAGGGACCCCCCCCAACTGTTCCTAACCTCTCCATCAGGGACCCCCCCAACTGTTCCAAACCTCTCCATCAGGGACCCCCCCAACTGTTCCTAACCTCTCCATCAGGGACCCCCCCCCCCCAACTGTTCCTAACCTCTCCGTCAGGGACCCCCCCAACTTTTCCAAACCTCTCCATCAGGGACCCCCCCCCAACTGTTCCTAACCTCTCCATCAGGGACCCCCCCAACCGTTCCAAACCTCTCCATCAGGGACCCCCCCCCCCCCCCAACTGTTCCTAACCTCTCCATCAGGGACCCCCCCAACTGTTCCAAACCTCTCCATCAGGGACCCCCCCAACTGTTCCTAACCTCTCCATCAGGGACCCCCCCCCCCCAACTGTTCCTAACCTCTCCGTCAGGGACCCCCCCCAACTTTTCCAAACCTCTCCATCAGGGACCCCCCCCCAACTGTTCCTAACCTCTCCATCAGGGACCCCCCCAACCGTTCCAAACCTCTCCATCAGGGACCCCCCCCCCCCCCCAGCTGTTCCAAACCTCTCCGTCAGGGACCCCCCCCCCATTCTGTTCCTAACCTCTCCGTCAGGGACCCCCCCAACTGTTCCTAACCTCTCCGTCAGGGAACCCCCCCCCAACTGTTCCTAACCTCTCCGTCAGGGACACCCCCCAACTGTTCCTAACCTCTCCGTCAGGGACCCCCCCAACTGTTCCTAACCTCTCCGTCAGGGACCCCCCCAACTGTTCCAAACCTCTCCATCAGGGACCCCCCCCCCAACTGTTCCAAACCTCTCCATCAGGGACCCCCCCCCCCCCCCCAACTGTTCCAAACCTCTCCATCAGGGACCACCCCCCCAACTGTTCCTAACCTCTCCATCAGGGACCCCCCCAACTGTCCCTAACCTCTCTGTCAGGGACCCCCCCAACTCTTACAAACCTCTCCATCAGGGACCCCCCCCAACTGTTCCTAACCTCTCCATCAGAGACCCCCCCCCCCCCCCCCCAACTGTTCCTAACCTCTCCGTCAGGGACCCTCCGCAACTGTTCCTAACCTCTCTGTCAGGGACCCCCCCCCCAACTGTTCCAAACCTCTCCATCAGGGACCCCCCCAGCTGTTCCTAACCTCTCCGTCAGGGACCCCCCCCAACTGTTACAAACATCTCCATCAGGGACCCCCCCCCCCAACTGTTCCAAACCTCTCCATCAGGGATCCCCCCCCAACTGTTCCAAACCTCTCCATCAGGGACCACCCCCCCAACTGTTCCAAACCTCTCCATCAGGGACTCCCCCAACTGTTCCTAACCTCTCCATCAGGGACCCCCCCAACTGTTCCTAACCTCTCCATCAGGGACCCCCCCCAACTGTTCCAAACCTCTCCATCAGGGACCCCCCCCCCCCAACTGTTCCTAACCTCTCCATCAGGGACCCCCCAACTGTTCCATACCTCTCCATCAGGGACCCCCCCCCCCCAACTGTTCCAAACCTCTCCATCAGGGACCCCCCCAACTGTTCCATACCTCTCCATCAGGGACCCCCCCCCAACTGTTCCAAACCTCTCCATCAGGGACCCCCCCCAACTGTTCCTAACCTCTCCATCAGGGACCCCCCCCCAACTGTTCCTAACCTCTCCATCAGGGACCCCCCAACTGTTCCATACCTCTCCATCAGGGACCCCCCCCCAACTGTTCCAAACCTCTCCATCAGGGACCCCCCCCAACTGTTCCTAACCTCTCCATCAGGGACCCCCCCCCCAACTGTTCCTAACCTCTCCATCAGGGACCCCCCCCCAACTGTTCCTAACCTCTCCATCAGGGACCCCCCCAACTGTTCCAAACCTCTCCATCAGGGATCCCCCCCCAACTGCTCCAAACCTCTCCATCAGGGACCACCCCCCCCCAACTGTTCCAAACCTCTCCATCAGGGACTCCCCCAACTGTTCCTAACCTCTCCATCAGGGACCCCCCAAACTGTTCCTAACCTCTCCGTCAGGGTCCCCCCCAACTGTTCCTAACCTCTCCATCAGGGACCCCCCCCAAACTGTTCCTAACCTCTCCATCAGGGACCCCCCCCCCCCCCCGTAACTGTTCCTAACCTCTCCATCAGGGACCCCCCCAACTGTTCCAAACCTCTCCATCAGGGACCCCCCCCAACTGTTCCTAACCTCTCCATCAGGGACCCCCCCAACTGTTCCATACCTCTCCATCTGGGACCCCCCCAACTGTTCCAAACCTCTCCATCAGGGACCCCCCCCCCCCCAACTGTTCCAAACATCTCCATCAGGGACCCCCCCCAACTGTTCCTAACCTCTCCATCAGGGACCCCCCCCAAACTGTTCCTAACCTCTCCATCAGGCCCCCCCCCCCCCCCAACTGTTCCTAACCTCTCCATCAGGGACCCCCCCAACTGTTCCAAACCTCTACATCAGGGACCCCCCCCCCCCCCCCAACTGTTCCATACCTCTCCATCAGGGATCCCCCCCAACTGTTCCAAACCTCTCCATCAGGGACCCCCCCCCCCCAACTGTTCCTAACCTCTCCATCAGGGAACCCCCCCCCCAACTGTTCCTAACCTCTCCATCAGGGACCCCTCAACTGTTCCAAACCTCTCCATGACGGACCCCCCAACTGTTCCTAACCTCTCCATCAGGGACCCCCCCCAACTGTTCCTAACCTCTCCATCAGGGACCCCCCCAACTGTTCCAAACCTCTCCATCAGGGACCCCCCCCAACTGTTCCTAACCTCTCCATCAGGGACCCCCCCCAACTGTTCCTAACCTCTCCATCAGGGACCCCCCCAACTGTTCCAAACCTCTCCATCAGGGACCCCCCCAACTGTTCCTAACCTCTCCATCAGGGACCCCCCCCCCCAACTGTTCCTAACCTCTCCGTCAGGGACCCCCCCAACTTTTCCAAACCTCTCCATCAGGGACCCCCCCCCCAACTGTTCCTAACCTCTCCATCAGGGACCCCCCCAACCGTTCCAAACCTCTCCATCAGGGACCCCCCCCCCCCCCCCAACTGTTCCTAACCTCTCCATCAGGGACCCCCCCAACTGTTCCAAACCTCTCCATCAGGGACCCCCCCAACTGTTCCTAACCTCTCCATCAGGGACCCCCCCCCCCCCAACTGTTCCTAACCTCTCCGTCAGGGACCCCCCCAACTTTTCCAAACCTCTCCATCAGGGACCCCCCCCCCAACTGTTCCTAACCTCTCCATCAGGGACCCCCCCAACCGTTCCAAACCTCTCCATCAGGGACCCCCCCCCCCCCCCCCCAGCTATTCCAAACCTCTCCGTCAGGGACCCCCCCCCCCATTCTGTTCCTAACCTCTCCGTCAGGGACCCCCCCAACTGTTCCTAACCTCTCCGTCAGGGAACCCCCCCCCAACTGTTCCTAACCTCTCCGTCAGGGACACCCCCCAACTGTTCCTAACCTCTCCGTCAGGGACCCCCCCAACTGTTCCTAACCTCTCCGTCAGGGACCCCCCCAACTGTTCCAAACCTCTCCATCAGGGACCCCCCCCCCAACTGTTCCAAACCTCTCCATCAGGGACCCCCCCCAACTGTTCCAAACCTCTCCATCAGGGACCACCCCCCCAACTGTTCCTAACCTCTCCATCAGGGACCCCCCCAACTGTCCCTAACCTCTCTGTCAGGGACCCCCCCAACTCTTACAAACCTCTCCATCAGGGACCCCCCCCAACTGTTCCTAACCTCTCCATCAGAGACCCCCCCCCCCCCCCCCAACTGTTCCTAACCTCTCCGTCAGGGACCCTCCGCAACTGTTCCTAACCTCTCTGTCAGGGACCCCCCCCCAACTGTTCCAAACCTCTCCATCAGGGACCCCCCCAGCTGTTCCTAACCTCTCCGTCAGGGACCCCCCCAACTGTTACAAACATCTCCATCAGGGACCCCCCCCCCCAACTGTTCCAAACCTCTCCATCAGGGATCCCCCCCCAACTGTTCCAAACCTCTCCATCAGGGACCACCCCCCAAACTGTTCCAAACCTCTCCATCAGGGACTCCCCCAACTGTTCCTAACCTCTCCATCAGGGACCCCCCCAACTGTTCCTAACCTCTCCATCAGGGACCCCCCCCAACTGTTCCAAACCTCTCCATCAGGGACCCCCCCCCCCCAACTGTTCCTAACCTCTCCATCAGGGACCCCCCCAACTGTTCCATACCTCTCCATCAGGGACCCCCCCCCAACTGTTCCAAACCTCTCCATCAGGGACCCCCCCAACTGTTCCATACCTCTCCATCAGGGACCCCCCCCCAACTGTTCCAAACCTCTCCATCAGGGACCCCCCCCAACTGTTCCTAACCTCTCCATCAGGGACCCCCCCCAACTGTTCCTAACCTCTCCATCAGGGACCCCCCAACTGTTCCATACCTCTCCATCAGGGACCCCCCCCAACTGTTCCAAACCTCTCCATCAGGGACCCCCCCCAACTGTTCCTAACCTCTCCATCAGGGACCCCCCCCCAACTGTTCCTAACCTCTCCATCAGGGACCCCCCCCCAACTGTTCCTAACCTCTCCATCAGGGACCCCCCCAACTGTTCCAAACCTCTCCATCAGGGACCCCCCCCAACTGTTCCTAACCTCTCCATCAGGGACCCCCCCCAACTGTTCCTAACCTCTCCATCAGGGACCCCCCAACTGTTCCTGACCTCTCCATCAGGGACCCCTCCAACCGTTCCAAACCTCTCCATCAGGGACCCCCTCAACTGTTCCAAACCTCTCCATCAGGGACCCCCCCCCCCCCCAGCTGTTCCTAACCTCTCCATCAGGGACCCCCCAACTGTTCCAAACCTCTCCGTCAGGGACCCCCCCCAACTGTTCCTAACCTCTCCGTCAGGGACCCCCCCCAACTGTTCCTAACCTCTCCGTCAGGGACCCCCCCCAACTGTTCCTAACCTCTCCATCAGGGACCCCCCCCCCCCCAGCTGTTCCTAACCTCTCCATCAGGGACCCCCCAACTGTTCCAAACCTCTCCATCAGGGACCCCCTCAACTGTTCCAAACCTCTCCGTCAGGGACCCCCCCCCCAACTGTTCCTAACCTCTCCATCAGGGATCCCCCCCAACTGTTCCTAACCTCTCCATCAGGGACCCCTCCCAACTGTTCCTAACCTCTCCGTCAGGGACCCCCCCAACTGTTCCTAACCTCTCCATCAGGGACCCCCCCCAACTGTTCCTAACCTCTCCATCAGGAACTCCCCCACTCAACTGTTCCAAACCTCTCCGTCAGGGACCCCCCCCCCCCCCAACTGTTCCAAACCTCTCTGTCAGGGACCCCTCCCCATTCTGTTCCTAACCTCTCCGTCAGGGACCCCCCCAACTGTTCCTAACCTCTCCGTCAGGAAACCCCCCCCAACTGTTCCTAACCTCTCCGTCAGGGACCCCCCCAACTGTTCCTAACCTCTCCGTCAGGGACCCCCCCAACTGTTCCTAACCTCTCCGTCAGGGACCCCCCCAACTGTTCCTAACCTCTCCATCAGGGACCCCCCCCCCCCAACTGTTCCAAACCTCTCCGTCAGGGACCCCCCCAACTGTTCCTAATCTCTCCGTCAGGGACCCCCCCAACTGTTCCTAACCTCTCCGTCAGGGACTCCCCCAACTGTTCCTAACCTCTCCATCAGGGACCCCCCCAACTGTTCCAAACCTCTCCGTCAGGGACCCCCCCCCCCCCCAACTGTTCCAAACCTCTCCGTCAGGGACCCCCCCAACTGTTCCTAACCTCTCCATCAGGAACTCCCCCACTCAACTGTTCCAAACCTCTCCGTCAGGGACCCCCCCCCCCCCCAACTGTTCCAAACCTCTCTGTCAGGGACCCCTCCCCATTCTGTTCCTAACCTCTCCGTCAGGGACCCCCCCAACTGTTCCTAACCTCTCCGTCAGGGAACCCCCCCCCAACTGTTCCTAACCTCTCCGTCAGGGACCCCCCCAACTGTTCCTAACCTCTCCGTCAGGGACCCCCCCAACTGTTCCTAACCTCTCCGTCAGGGACCCCCCCAACTGTTCCTAACCTCTCCATCAGGGACCCCCCCCCCCCCAACTGTTCCAAACCTCTCCGTCAGGGACCCCCCCAACTGTTCCTAATCTCTCCGTCAGGGACCCCCCCAACTGTTCCTAACCTCTCCGTCAGGGACTCCCCCAACTGTTCCTAACCTCTCCATCAGGGACCCCCCCAACTGTTCCAAACCTCTCCGTCAGGGACCCCCCCCCCCCCCAACTGTTCCAAACCTCTCCGTCAGGGACCCCCCCAACTGTTCCTAACCCCTCCGTCAGGGACCCCCCCAACTGTTCCTAACCTCTCCATCAGGGACCCCCCCAACTGTTCCTAACCTCTCCGTCAGGGACCCCCCCCAACTGTTCCTAACCTCTCCGTCAGGGACCCCCCCAACTGTTCCTAACCTCTCCGTCAGGGACCCCCCCAACTGTTCCTAACCTCTCCATCAGGGACCCCCCCCCCCCCAACTGTTCCAAACCTCTCCGTCAGGGACCCCCCCAACTGTTCCTAATCTCTCCGTCAGGGACCCCCCCAACTGTTCCTAACCTCTCCGTCAGGGACTCCCCCAACTGTTCCTAACCTCTCCATCAGGGACCCCCCCAACTGTTCCAAACCTCTCCGTCAGGGACCCCCCCCCCCCCCCCAACTGTTCCAAACCTCTCCGTCAGGGACCCCCCCAACTGTTCCTAACCTCTCCATCAGGAACTCCCCCACTCAACTGTTCCAAACCTCTCCGTCAGGGACCCCCCCCCCCCCAACTGTTCCAAACCTCTCTGTCAGGGACCCCTCCCCATTCTGTTCCTAACCTCTCCGTCAGGGACCCCCCCAACTGTTCCTAACCTCTCCGTCAGGGAACCCCCCCCCAACTGTTCCTAACCTCTCCGTCAGGGACCCCCCCAACTGTTCCTAACCTCTCCGTCAGGGACCCCCCCAACTGTTCCTAACCTCTCCGTCAGGGACCCCCCCAACTGTTCCTAACCTCTCCATCAGGGACCCCCCCCCCCCAACTGTTCCAAACCTCTCCGTCAGGGACCCCCCCAACTGTTCCTAATCTCTCCGTCAGGGACCCCCCCAACTGTTCCTAACCTCTCCGTCAGGGACCCCCCCAACTGTTCCTAACCTCTCCATCAGGGACCCCCCCAACTGTTCCAAACCTCTCCGTCAGGGACCCCCCCCCCCCCAACTGTTCCAAACCTCTCCGTCAGGGACCCCCCCAACTGTTCCTAACCCCTCCGTCAGGGACCCCCCCAACTGTTCCTAACCTCTCCATCAGGGACCCCCCCTCCATCAGGGACCCCCCCGTCAGGGACCCCCCCAACTCCGTCAGGGACCCCCCTCCCATTCTGTTCCTAACCTCTCCATCAGGGACCCCCCCCCCCCCCCCCCAACTGTTCCAAACCCCTCCGTCAGGGACCCCCCCAACTGTTCCTAACCTCTCCATCAGGGACCCCCCCAACTGTTCCTAACCTCTCCGTCAGGGACCCCCCCCCAACTGTTCCTAACCTCTCCATCAGGGACCCCCCCCCCCCCCCCCAACTGTTCCAAACCTCTCCGTCAGGGACCCCCCTCCCATTCTGTTCCTAACCTCTCCATCAGGGACCCCCCCAACTGTTCCAAACCTCTCCGTCAGGGACCCCCCCCCCCCCCCAACTGTTCCAAACCTCTCCGTCAGGGACCCCCCTCCCATTCTGTTCCTAACCTCTCCGTCAGGGACCCCCCCAACTGTTCCTAACCTCTCCGTCAGGGAACCCCCCCCCCAACTGTTCCTAACCTCTCCGTCAGGGACCCCCCCCAACTGTTCCTAACCTCTCCGTCAGGGACCCCCCCAACTGTTCCTAACCCCTCCGTCAGGGACCCCCCCAACTGTTCCTAACCTCTCCATCAGGGACCCCCCCCCCAACTGTTCCAAACCTCTCCATCAGGGACCCCCCCCCCCCAACTGTTCCAAACCTCTCCATCAGGGACCATCCCCCCAACTGTTCCAAACCTCTCCATCAGGGACTCCCCCAACTGTTCCTAACCTCTCCATCAGGGACCCCCCCAACTGTTCCAAACCTCTCTGTCAGGGACCCCCCCCCCCCCCCAACTGTTCCAAACCTCTCCGTCAGGGACCCCCCTCCCATTCTGTTCCTAACCTCTCCGTCAGGGACCCCCCCCCCCCCCCCCAACTGTTCCAAACCTCTCCGTCAGGGACCCCCCTCCCATTCTGTTCCTAACCTCTCCGTCAGGGACCCCCCCAACTGTTCCTAACCTCTCCGTCAGGGAACCCCCCCCCCCAACTGTTCCTAACCTCTCCGTCAGGGACCCCCCCCAACTGTTCCTAACCTCTCCGTCAGGGACCCCCCCAACTGTTCCTAACCCCTCCGTCAGGGACCCCCCCAACTGTTCCTAACCTCTCCATCAGGGACCCCCCCCCCAACTGTTCCAAACCTCTCCATCAGGGACCCCCCCCCCCCAACTGTTCCAAACCTCTCCATCAGGGACCATCCCCCCAACTGTTCCAAACCTCTCCATCAGGGACTCCCCCAACTGTTCCTAACCTCTCCATCAGGGACCCCCCCAACTGTTCCAAACCTCTCTGTCAGGGACCCCCCCCCCCCCCCCCAACTGTTCCAAACCTCTCCGTCAGGGACCCCCCTCCCATTCTGTTCCTAACCTCTCCGTCAGGGACCCCCCCAACTGTTCCTAACCTCTCCGTCAGGGAACCCCCCCCCAACTGTTCCTAACCTCTCCGTCAGGGACCCCCCCAACTGTTCCTAACCTCTCCGTCAGGGACCCCCCCAACTGTTACACTAACCTCTCCATCAGGGACCCCCCCCCCCCAACTGTTCCAAACCTCTCCATCAGGGACACCCCCCCCCCCCCAACTGTTCCAAACCTCTCCGTCAGGGACCCCCCCCCCAACTGTTCCTAACCTCTCCGTCAGGGAACCCCCCCCCCCCAACTGTTCCTAACCTCTCCGTCAGGGACCCCCCCCAACTGTTCCTAACCTCTCCGTCAGGGACCCCCCCAACTGTTCCTAACCTCTCCGCCAGGGACCCCCCCAACTGTTCCTAACCTCTCCGTCAGGGACCCCCCCAACTGTTCCTAACCTCTCCATCAGGGACCCCCCCCCCCCCCCCCAACTGTTCCAAACCTCTCCATCAGGGACCCCCCCCCCCAAGTGTTCCAAACCTCTCCATCAGGGACCACCCCCCAACTGTTCCAAACCTCTCCATCAGGGACTCCCCCAACTGTTCCTAACCTCTCCATCAGGGACCCCCCCAACTGTTCCAAACCTCTCCGTCAGGGACCCCCCCCCCCCAACTGTTCCAAACCTCTCCGTCAGGGACCCCCCTCCCATTCTGTTCCTAACCTCTCCGTCAGGGACCCCCCCAACTGTTCCTAACCTCTCCGTCAAGGAACCCCCCCCCCAACTGTTCCTAACCTCTCCGTCAGGGACCCCCCCAACTGTTCCTAACCTCTCCGTCAGGGACCCCCCCAACTGTTCCTAACCTCTCCATCAGGGACCCCCCCAACTGTTCCAAACCTCTCCGTCAGGGACCCCCCCCCCCAACTGTTCCAAACCTCTCCGTCAGGGACCCCCCTCCCATTCTGTTCCTAACCTCTCCGTCAGGGACCCCCCCAACTGTTCCTAACCTCTCCGTCAAGGAACCCCCCCCCCAACTGTTCCTAACCTCTCCATCAGGGACCCCCCCAACTGTTCCTAACCTCTCCGTCAGGGGCCCCCCAACTGTTCCTAACCTCTCCGTCAGGGACCCCCCGCAACTGTTCCTAACCTCTCCATCAGGGACCCCCCCCCCCCCCAACTGTTCCAAACCTCTCCATCAGGGACCACCCCCCCAACTGTTACAAACCTCTCCATCAGGGACCCCCCCCCCCAACTGTTCCTAACCTCTCCGTCAGGGACCCCCCGCAACTGTTCCTAACCTCTCCATCAGGGACCCCCCCAACTGTTCCAAACCTCTCCATCAGGGATCCCCCCAACTGTTCCAAACCTCTCCATCAGGGACCCCCCCCCCCCCCCAACTGTTCCTAACCTCTCCGTCAGGGACCCCCCCCAACTGTTCCTAACCTCTCCATCAGGGACCCCCCCCCCCCCAACTGTTCCAAACCTCTCCGTCAGGGACCCCCCCCCCCCCCCCCCCCAACTGTTCCTAACCTCTCCATCAGGGACCCCCCCAACTGTTCCTAACCTCTCCGTCAGGGACCCCCCCCCCAACTGTTCCTAACCTCTCCATCAGGGTCCCCCCCCAACTGTTCCCAACCTCTCCGTCAGGGCCCCCCCCCTCCCCAACTGTTCCTAGTCTCTCCATCAGGGACCCCCCCAACTGTTCCAAACCTCTCCATCAGGGACCCCCCCCAACTGTTCCTAACCTCTCCATCAGGGACCCCCCCCCAACTGTTCCTGACCTCTCCATCAGGGACCCCCCCAACTGTTCCAAACCTCTCCATCAGGGACCCCCCCAACTGTTCCAAACCTCTCCATCAGGGACCCCCCCCCCCAGCTGTTCCTAACCTCTCCATCAGGGACCCCCCCCCCAACTGTTCCAAACCTCTCCATCAGGGACCACCCCCCCAACTGTTCCAAACCTCTCCATCAGGGACTCCCCCAACTGTTCCTAACCTCTCCATCAGGGACCCCCCCAACTGTTCCAAACCTCTCCGTCAGGGACCCCCCCCCCCCAACTGTTCCAAACCTCTCCGTCAGGGACCCCCCTCCCATTCTGTTCCTAACCTCTCCGTCAGGGACCCCCCCAACTGTTCCTAACCTCTCCGTCAAGGAACCCCCCCCCCAACTGTTCCTAACCTCTCCGTCAGGGACCCCCCCCCAACTGTTCCTAACCTCTCCGTCAGGGACCCCCCCAACTGTTCCTAACCTCTCCGTCAGGGACCCCCCCAACTGTTCCTAACCTCTCCGTCAGGGACCCCCCCAACTGTTCCTAACCTCTCCATCAGGGACCCCCCCCCCCCCCCAACTGTTCCAAACCTCTCCATCAGGGACCACCCCCCCAACTGTTACAAACCTCTCCATCAGGGACCCCCCCCCCCCAACTGTTCCTAACCTCTCCGTCAGGGACCCCCCGCAACTGTTCCTAACCTCTCCATCAGGGACCCCCCCAACTGTTCCAAACCTCTCCATCAGGGACCCCCCCAACTGTTCCAAACCTCTCCATCAGGGACCCCCCCCCCCCAACTGTTCCTAACCTCTCCGTCAGGGACCCCCCCCCAACTGTTCCTAACCTCTCCATCAGGGACCCCCCCCCAACTGTTCCAAACCTCTCCGTCAGGGACCCCCCCCCCAACTGTTCCAAACCTCTCCATCAGGGACCACCCCCCCAACTGTTACAAACCTCTCCATCAGGGACCCCCCCCCCCAACTGTTCCTAACCTCTCCGTCAGGGACCCCCCGCAACTGTTCCTAACCTCTCCATCAGGGACCCCCCCAACTGTTCCAAACCTCTCCATCAGGGACCCCCCCAACTGTTCCAAACCTCTCCATCAGGGACCCCCCCCCCCCCCCCAACTGTTCCTAACCTCTCCGTCAGGGACCCCCCCCAACTGTTCCTAACCTCTCCATCAGGGACCCCCCCCCCCCCCCCCAACTGTTCCTAACCTCTCCATCAGGGACCCCCCCCCCCCAACTGTTCCAAACCTCTCCGTCAGGGACCCCCCCCCCCCCCAACTGTTCCTAACCTCTCCATCAGGGACCCCCCCAACTGTTCCTAACCTCTCCATCAGGGACCCCCCCAACTGTTCCAAACCTCTCCATCAGGGACCCCCCCAACTGTTCCAAACCTCTCCATCAGGGACCCCCCCCCCCCCAACTGTTCCTAACCTCTCCGTCAGGGACCCCCCCCCAACTGTTCCTAACCTCTCCATCAGGGACCCCCCCCCCCCAACTGTTCCTAACCTCTCCATCAGGGACCCCCCCCCCCAACTGTTCCAAACCTCTCCGTCAGGGACCCCCCCCCCCCCCAACTGTTCCTAACCTCTCCATCAGGGACCCCCCCAACTGTTCCTAACCTCTCCGTCAGGGACCCCCCCCAACTGTTCCTAACCTCTCCATCAGGGTCCCCCCCCCAACTGTTCCCAACCTCTCCGTCAGGGCCCCCCCCCCTCCCCAACTGTTCCTAACCTCTCCATCATGGACCCCCCCCCCCCAACTGTTCCAAACCTCTCCGTCAGGGACCCCCCCCTCTCCCCCCCTCAACTTTTCCGTTCGGGGTCCCCCAACCCGCTCCATGTATTTGAACTATTCCACAGCTAGCACACTTGATTAAACTTGTCAACCAATCATCGAGCCCTTGATTGATTAGTCGGGTGACCCAATTAAGGGCTTAAACAGCACTGTGAAAAACGTCTGGGGTTCCCCGAGGAGAAGTTTGAAAAGGAGAGGCACTAGAGGAATAAGCTGTCCACTTACCATCATCGCCGCTGAGTAAAGCACCTCCTTCTGTGACCTCCTGAGAGACTAGTGCTGTACTGGTCCTCGGAGCCGGCCGGGATAGATACAACAGTGTTTACGGGAAGTAAGGCCTCTTCAACATGCTTATTATCTCTAGTCACCAGCATGGAGGTGAGAATACAAATGACTTGCGTCTCCCATGGCACCCTATTCCCTAATTAGTGCACTACTTTTGGGCAACTATAGTACTATGGTAGTGCACTATATAGGGATTAGGTTGCTATTTGGGATGCAGCAAAAAACACAGCATTCTATGCTCCCATGTGAATGCATTCAACACCGTTAAAACCACTCAGGTCTTCAGTCATAATGAGGAAAATGACATGTCATCATTATCATAAGAAAATAAAAATGATTTGGTAGTCTCTCTCTCACTCTTTCTCTCTCTCTCTCTCTCTCTCTCTTTCTTTCTCTCTCACTCTTTCTCTCGCTCTCTCTCTCTCTCACTCTCACTTTCTCTCGCTCTCACTCTTTCTCTCACTCTCTCTCACTCTCTCTCACTCTTTCTCTCGCTCTCTCTCACTCTCTCTCACTCTTTCTCTCGCTCTCTCTCTCTCGCTCTCTCTCACTCTTTCTCTCTGCCCCCCTTTTCTCTGTCTCTCTCTCTCTCTCTCTCTCTCTCTCTCTCTCCTTTCTTTCTCTCCCTTTCTCTCCCTTTCTATCTCTCTCTCCTCCTTTCTTTCTCTCTCTCTCTCGCTCTCTCTCTATCTCTCTATCTCTCTCCCCCCTTTTCTCTCTCTCTCTCTCTCTCTCTCTCTCTCTCTCTCTCTCCCCCCCTTTTCTCTCTCTCTCTCTCTCTCTCTCTCTCTCTCTCTCCCCCCCTTTTCTCTCTCTCTCTCTCTCACTTCCGTGTTGACAAGAAACCGTGTTTATGCAAAAAAATAAATAGGATACATAATTTGCTTATAAATAATTGACTTCTCCATGCTTAGATCTCTGTAGAGGCTTTCAGTTTATTCATGAGAGTTCTGTCTCTGTCAGGCAGCATGGCACGGCAAATTAGCCTCTCGGAGAGGTGTGTGTGTGTGTGTGTGCGTGTGTGTGTGTGTTAACGAGTTGCCTTTCTACTCTCATCTCGCCAGGCCTGCCGCTGAACAATGCAACAAGAGCTTCTCCTCTCCTCGGCTTTCCCCTGCTCTGTCCCTCAGTAATAACCTTCAACTAACCTTTAAAGGGCAATTCCGCCACTTTTGAACTTCATATTCACCCTCTCCAGCACCAAACCAGTGTCTACTTACTGTGTGCGAAAAACATTATGATCTGTGGTTAAAAAGATAAGAAAGGTCCTAAAATAATGCTTCTCTGTGACATCACAATTAAAGGGTGAAAGAACCCGGTGTATTTTCAAATCCTGCATCAGTTTCTAGCCCAGGGAACCTTAGCCATAACCTGAACCTTAGCCCTAACCTGAACCTTAGCCCTAACCTGAACCTTAGCCCTAACCTGAACCTTAGCCCTAACCTGAACCTTAGCCCTAACCCAAACCCTAAGGGAAGGGTATTTTCATGATCCCCACGTCACAGTGTTTGAAAATGTCATCTGGTAAACATTTTTTACTTCATATTTTTTTCTACAAGACTTTAACACTGGTATTGGAACAGACTGGAACACTGGTATTGGAACAGACTGTAACACTGGTATTGGAACAGACTGTAACACTGGTATTGGAACAGACTGTAACACTGGTATTGGAACAGACTGGAACACTGGTATTGGAACAGACTGTAACACTGGTATCGGAACAGACCGTAACACTGGTATTGGAACAGACTGTAATACTGGTATTGGAACAGACTGGAACACTGGTATTGGAACAGACTGTAACACTGGTATTGGAACAGACTGTAACACTGGTATTGGAACAGACTGGAACACTGGTATTGGAACAGACCGTAACACTGGTATTAGAACAGACTGTAACACTGGTATTGGAACAGACTGTAACACTGGTATTGGAACAGACTGGAACACTGGTATTGGAACAGACTGTAACACTGGTATTAGAACAGACTGTAACACTGGTATTGGAACAGACCGTAACACTGGTATTGGAACAGACTGTAACACTGGTATTGGAACAGACTGTAACACTGGTATTGGAACACTGGTATTAGAACAGACCGTAACACTGGTATTGGAACAGACTGTAACACTGGTATTGGAACAGACTGGAACACTGGTATTGGAACAGACCGTAACACTGGTATTGGAACAGACTGTAACACTGGTATTGGAACAGACTGTAACACTGGTATTGGAACAGACTGGAACACTGGTATTGGAACAGACTGTAACACTGGTATTGGAACAGACCGTAACACTGGTATTGGAACAGACTGTTACACTGGTATTGGAACAGACCGTAACACTGGTATTGGAACAGACTGTAACACTGGTATTGGAACAGACTGTAACACTGGTATTGGAACAGACTGTAACACTGGTATTGGAACAGACTGTAACACTGGTATTGGAACAGACCGTAACACTGGTATTGGAACAGACTGTAACACTGGTATTGGAACAGACCGTAACACTGGTATTGGAACAGACTGTTACACTGGTATTGGAACAGACCGTAACACTGGTATTGGAACAGACTGTAACACTGGTATTGGAATGGACTGTAATACTGGTATTGGAACAGACTGTAACACTGGTATTGGAACAGACCGTAACACTGGTATTGGAACAGACTGTTACACTGGTATTGGAACAGACTGTAACACTGGTATTGGAACAGACTGTAACACTGGTATTGGAACAGACTGTAACACTGGTATTAGAACAGACTGTTACACTGGTATTGGAACAGACCGTAACACTGGTATTGGAACAGACTGTAACACTGGTATTGGAACAGACTGTAACACTGGTATTGGAACAGACTGTAACACTGGTATTGGAACAGACCGTAACACTGGTATTAGAACAGACTGTAACACTGGTATTGGAACAGACCGTAACACTGGTATTGGAACAGACTGTAACACTGGTATTAGAACAGACTGTAACACTGGTATTAGAACAGACTTTAACACTGGTATTAGAACAGACTGTAACACTGGTATTGGAACAGACTGGAACACTGGTATTGGAACAGACTGTAACACTGGTATTGGAACAGACTGTAACACTGGTATTGGAACAGACTGTAACACTGGTATTGGAACAGACTGTAACACTGGTATTGGAACAGACTGTAACACTGGTATTGGAACAGACTGTAACACTGGTATTGGAACAGACTGTAACACTGGTATTGGAACACTGGTATTAGAACAGACCGTAACACTGGTATTGGAACAGACTGGAACACTGGTATTGGAACAGACCGTAACACTGGTATTGGAACAGACTGTAACACTGGTATTGGAACAGACCGTAACACTGGTATTGGAACAGACTGTAACACTGGTATTGGAACAGACTGTAACACTGGTATTAGAACAGACCGTAACACTGGTATTGGAACAGACTGTAACACTGGTATTGGAACAGACCGTAACACTGGTATTGGAACAGACCGTAACACTGGTATTGGAACAGACTGTAACACTGGTATTGGAACAGACCGTAACACTGGTATTGGAACAGACCGTAACACTGGTATTGGAACAGACTGTAACACTGGTATTGGAACAGACTGTAACACTGGTATTGGAACAGACCGTAACACTGGTATTGGAACAGACTGTAACACTGGTATTGGAACAGACTGTAACACTGGTATTAGAACAGACCGTAACACTGGTATTGGAACAGACTGTAACACTGGTATTGGAACAGACTGGAACACTGGTATTGGAACAGACTGTAACACTGGTATTGGAACAGACCGTAACACTGGTATTAGAACAGACTGTAACACTGGTATTAGAACAGACTGTAACACTGGTATTAGAACAGACTGTAACACTGGTATTGGAACAGACTGGAACACTGGTATTGGAACAGACTGTAACACTGGTATTGGAACAGACTGTTACACTGGTATTGGAACAGACTGTAACACTGGTATTGGAACAGACTGTAATACTGGTATTGGAACAGACTGGAACACTGGTATTGGAACAGACCGTAACACTGGTATTGGAACAGACTGTAACACTGGTATTAGAACAGACTGTAACACTGGTATTAGAACAGACTGTAACACTGGTATTGGAACAGACTGGAACACTGGTATTGGAACAGACTGTAACACTGGTATTGGAACAGACTGTAACACTGGTATTGGAACAGACTGTAACACTGGTATTGGAACAGACTGTAACACTGGTATTGGAACAGACTGTAACACTGGTATTGGAACAGACTGTAACACTGGTATTGGAACAGACTGTAACACTGGTATTGGAACAGACTGGAACACTGGTATTGGAACAGACTTTGACACAGGTATTGTGCTGGAGATAATGAGCATGAGGTTGAAAAGCGGTGGACTTGCCCTTTACACCCAGGCCAATAATTTAAATCCCATTTTCATATCAATGGAGGAGTCAAACCAGGCAATTATCTTTTAATCACGGCATACTTTGCTGTCAAGACGAGAATAATAACGCTCGGAGAGAGAGAGGGGGATGGAGAGGGGGATGGAGAGGGAGAGAGAGAGAGGGGGATGGAGAGGGAGGGATAGAGAGGGATAGAGAGAGATAGAGAGGGATAGAGAGAGGGAGAGAGAGAGGGGGATAGAGAGGGAGAGAGAGAGAGGGATAGAGAGGGAGAGAGAGAGAGGGATAGAGAGAGAGAGAGGGATAGAGAGGGAGAGAGAGAGAGGGATAGAGAGGGATAGAGAGAGAGAGGGAGAGAGAGGGATAGAGAGAGGGAGAGAGAGGGATAGAGAGAAAGAGGGATAGGGAGGGATAGAGAGAGAGAGGGAGAGAGAGGGATAGAGAGAGAGAGGGAGAGAGAGAGAGAGAGAGAGAGAGATAGAGAGGGATAGAGAGATAGAGAGAGAGGGATAGAGAGGGATAGAGAGGGATAGAGAGGGAGAGAGGGATAGAGAGAGAGGGAGAGAGAGGGATAGAGAGAGAGAGGGAGAGGGATAGAGAGGGATAGAGAGATAGAGAGAGAGGGATAGAGAGGGAGAGAGGGATAGAGAGAGAGAGGGAGAGAGAGGGATAGAGAGATAGAGATAGAGAGGGATAGAGATAGAGAGGGATAGAGAGAGAGGGAGAGAGAGAGGGAGAGAGAGGGCTAGAGAGACAGAGCGAGAGATAGAGAGGGATAGAGAGAGAGGGAGAGCGGGATAGAGAGGGAGGGATAGAGAGAGAGGGATAGAGAGGGATAGAGAGAGAGGGATAGCGGGATAGAGAGGGATAGAGAGGGATAGAGAGAGAGGGAGAGCGGGATAGAGAGGGATCGAGAGGGATAGAGAGATAGGGAGAGCGGGATAGAGAGGGATAGAGAGAGAGGGAGAGCGGGATAGAAAGGGAGAGAGGGATAGAGAGAGAGAGGGAGAGAGAGGGATAGAGAGAGAGAGGGAGAGGGATAGAGAGGGATAGAGAGATAGAGAGGGATAGAGAGATAGAGAGAGAGGGATAGAGAGGGAGAGAGGGATAGAGAGAGAGGGATAGAGAGATAGAGATAGAAAGGGATAGAGAGAGAGGGAGAGAGAGGGCTAGAGAGACAGAGCGAGAGATAGAGAGGGATAGAGAGAGAGGGAGAGCGGGATAGAGAGAGAGGGATAGAGAGGGATAGAGAGAGAGGGAGAGCGGGATAGAGAGGGATAGAGAGATAGGGAGAGCGGGATAGAGAGGGATAGAGAGATAGGGAGAGCGGGATAGAGAGAGAGGGAGAGCGGGATAGAGAGGGAGAGCAGGATAGAAGGATAGAGAGAGAGGGAGGTAAACAAAGGGACAGAGAGTAGAGAGAGGGAGGGAGAGAGGGAGAGCAAGAGAGGGAGAGAGAGAAGGATAGGGGGAGAGAGGGAGAGAGAATGATAGGGGGAGAGAGGGAGAGAGGGAGGGAGAAGGATAGTGGGAGAGAAGGAGAGAAGGAGAGAGGGAGGGAGAGAGGGTGAGAAGGAGAAAGGTTTGCTATTTAAAACCATGCAATGATTAATAATTCAGTAATGAGAAGGAGATAATAAAAAACTGCTAACATCTGTTCTGTGTGTGTGTGTGTGTGTGAAAGTTAGCTAGACTTTGAGGAAGATTAACATGACTAATTGGCAGATCATCTGCGGATCAGGTGTGTGTGTGTGTGTGTGTGTGCGCGTGTCGGGCTTAGAGAAATGACGGGCACTGCCACAGGATGACACCCGCCAAACCCAAAAGCATGATGGGAACTTCCTTGTTTGCCTGAAAGTGATTTAGAATGACGCACCAGAAGGAGACTTGTCTGAAAGACCCATCTGATATTCCCCTAAGTACTCATTAAATCTCCACTACAGCCAGCCTTCTCTCTAACTGTCTGTCTTCCTTTTCTCCCTCGCTCTCCTTCTGCTCTTCGTGACTCTCCTAGTACCTTCGCCGATCCATCCAGGATCGTACAACATTCTGTGGCAGCAGATTGGAGTGAAGAAACGTGAGATCGCTCTCTACAAGGCAACGAGAGAGGAGAGCCAAGAAGAGGTCCTACAGTGCCTTGCGAAAGTATTCGGCCCCCTTGAACTTTGCGACCTTTTGCCACATTTCAGGCTTCAAACATAAAGATATAAAACTGTATTTTTTTTGTGAAGAATCAACAACAAGTGGGACACAATCATGAAGTGGAACGACATTTATTGGATATTTGAAACTTTTTTAACAAATCAAAAACTGAAAAATTGGGCGTGCAAAATTATTCAGCCCCCTTAAGTTAATACTTTGTAGCGCCACCTTTTGCTGCGATTACAGCTGTAAGTCGCTTGGGGTATGTCTCTATCAGTTTTGCACATCGAGAGACTGACATTTCTTCCCATTCCTCCTTGCAAAACAGCTCGAGCTCAGTGAGGTTGGATGGAGAGCATTTGTGAACAGCAGTTTTCAGTTCTTTCCACAGAATCTCGATTGGATTCAGGTCTGGACTTTGACTTGGCCATTCTAACACCTGGATATGTTTATTTTTGAACCATTCCATTGTAGATTTTGCTTTATGTTTTGGATCATTGTCTTGTTGGAAGACAAATCTCCGTCCCAGTCTCAGGTCTTTTGCAGACTCCATCAGGTCTTCTTCCAGAATGGTCCTGTATTTGGCTCCATCCATCTTCCCATCAATTTTCACCATCTTCCCTGTCCCTGCTGAAGAAAAGCAGGCCCAAACCATGAGGCTGCCACCACCATGTTTGACAGTGAGGATGGTGTGTTCAGCTGTGTTGCTTTTACGCCAAACATAACGTTTTGCATTGTTGCCAAAAAGTTCAATTTTGGTTTCATCTGACCAGAGCACCTTCTTCCACATGTTTGGTGTGTCTCCCAGGTGGCTTGTGGCAAACTTTAAACGACACTTTTAATGGATATCTTTAAGAAATGGCTTTCTTCTTGCCACTCTTCCATAAAGGCCAGATTTGTGCAATATACGACTGATTGTTGTCCTATGGACAGAGTCTCCCACCTCAGCTGTAGATCTCTGCAGTTCATCCAGAGTGATCATGGGTCTCTTGGCTGCATCTCTGATCAGTCTTCTCCTTGTATGAGCTGAAAGTTTAGAGGGACGGCCAGGTCTTGGTAGATTTGCAGTGGTCTGATACTCCTTCCATTTCAATATTATCGTTTGCACAGTGCTCCTTGGGATGTTTAAAGCTTGGGAAATCTTTTTGTATCAAAATCCGGCTTTAAACTTCTTCACAACAGTATCTCGGACCTGCCTGGTGTGTTCCTTGTTCTTCATGATGCTCTCTGCGCTTTTAACGGACCTCTGAGACTATCACAGTGCAGGTGCATTTATACGGAGACTTGATTACACACAGGTGGATTGTATTTATCACCATTAGTCATTTAGGTCAACATTGGATCATTCAGAGATCCTCACTGAACTTCTGGAGAGAGTTTGCTGCACTGAAAGTAAAGGGGCTGAATAATTTTGCACGCCCAATTTTTCAGTTTTTGATTTGTTAAAAAAACAGTATGAAAAAAACGAGATATGTTTTACGGCGTTAGTGGTGTAGATGGCACTGCATTCTGGGTACAATGCTGATTTTGTTTTGTAATTAGCTGTAAAATGACTCTAACATACTGTAATTATTTTTTTGAAGGATTAGCTTATGCCTACTGTAAATTAAAATGATCCGTTTCTCAGGCTCTAACCTCACGCGGTCGGGTGAGACACATGAAGCTCAGACTATTTTAGTAAATAAAATAAAAAGATCGCAGTTTTCAAACTAGAGTCGACTGTGGTACTTTGGATACAGTAATTGCAGAATTCTGTAGTTATACTACAGTGTACTGCAGTTATACTGCACTCTAACTACAGTTATACTACAGTGTACTGCAGTTATACTACACTCTAACTACAGTTATACTACAGTGTACTGCAGTTATACTACACTCTAACTACAGTTATACTACAGTGTACTACAGTTATACTACACTCTAACTGCAGTTATACTACAGTATACTGCAGTTATACTGCACTCTGACTGGGTTTTTTTTTTCGGCGTAAAGGTGGCTGTGAAGTGGAAGAATATTTTCTGTTCTCCTCACTGTATATCTATCTATTCTATTCTAGCGTTTTTATTTACATTTTTTTTTTAAATTTGTCATTTGACCCCCCTTTCTCTACCCAATTCTGTGACATCCAATTGTGATCCAATCTTGTCTCATCGCTGCAACTCCCCAACGGAGAGGCAAAGGTCGAATGGTGCGTCCTCTGAAACAAGAACCGCCAAGCCGCGTTGCTTCTTAACACCCGCTCGCTTAACCCAGAAGCATCAACGTGTCGGAGGGAACACCATTCAGCTGACGACTGAAGTCATCTTGCAGGCGCCCGGCCCGCCACAAGGGGTCGCTAGAGCGCGATGAGCCAAGGAAAGCCTCACGGCCAAACCAGGATGACAGTGGGCCAATTGTTCGCTGCCGTGTGGGAATCCCGGTCACTGCCGACTGTGGATCAAAACCCCAGAGTGTAGTGACGCCTCAACTCTGCGATGCAGTTTCGTAGACCGCTGCGCCACTCTAGCTGTTTTTTTCTGTGCATCAGTAGGACACAGCAGTGGCGTCGGGTGAAGGCGTCTTTGTTAACAACAGCTGGTGCGTAAATCTCTAATTATTAAGGAAGTCTCGAGTTTCTCCTCGCCAGAGTCAGAATACCTCATTTATAAGCTGTAGACCATTTTAATCTATATTTTTCGAGGCAGTTTATTTAGCTCCACAAACCAATGCTGGCAACAAGACCACACACAACGAGCAATATAAGGGGCGGCAAGTAGCCTAGTGGTTAGATAGAGAGTTGGACTAGTAACCGAAAGGTTGCAAGAGCTGACAAGGTAAAACTCTGTTGTTCTACCCCTGAACAAGGCAGTTGACCCACTGTTCCTAGACCGGTTAACCCACTGTTCCTAGACCAGTTAACCCACTGTTCCTAGGCAGTTAACCCCACTGTTCCTAGACCAGTTAACCCACTGTTCCTAGGCCATCATTGAAAATAAGAATTTGTTCTTAACTGACTTGCCTAGTTAGATAAAGGATAAATAAAAACAAATAGGGCCATAAGCAAACAAGAAGATTCTCACTCACAGGCGGTGCTCCTAGTGGCCTGTGATTTGAACACATTTCTACCAGCAACCGGTGCAACTAGAGGTGAAAAAGAACTCTAGATCACCTTTACTTCACACACAAAGACGCGGATCTGACGGAACCATTTGGCAAATCTGTAGTGGAAGAATGAGAGAAGGTGATAATGGCGACGAGCGACTGGCTGGCGTGGGAGCACAGTGTCACGACTCAATCCCCAGTTATGATATTGTTTGGATGTCAGACCATCGTGTGGGCTATCGCAGGGGGTCAAACACACAATCAGTGGCTCAACGAAGAGACCAGAAGTCCGAGGCTCACTGAAGCCAGGAGAGATGAAGACTTGATGAAATTTGAATCTATGAAATTAATGTTACTGTGTGAATTGAATTGTCATGTTTGGATTGTTTCAAGAGTTCATGAAGAGCTATGCATGTTGACAATATACTGTAGGTGCTATAGATGTATAGTTAACTGCTGAATAGTTAGTCAACAGACCGCTGAATAGTTAGTCAACAGACTGCTGGATAGTTAATCAACAGACTGCTGGATAGATAGTCAACAGACTGCTGGATAGTTAGTCAACAGACTGCTGGATAGTTAGTCAACAGACTGCTGGATAGTTAGTCAACAGACTGCTGGATAGTTAGTTAACAGACTGCTGGATAGTTAGTCAACAGACTGCTGGATAGTTAGTCAACAGACTGCTGGATAGTTAGTTAACAGACTGCTGGATAGTTAGTTAACAGACTGCTGGATAGTTAGTTAACAGACTGCTGGATAGTTAGTTAACAGACTGCTGGATAGTTAGTTAACAGACTGCTGGATAGTTAGTTAACAGACTGCTGGATAGTTAGTCAACAGACTGCTGGATAGTTAGTTAACAGACTGCTGGATAGTTAGTCAACAGACTGCTGGATAGTTAGTCAACAGACTGCTGAATAGTTAGTCAACAGACTGCTGGATAGTTAGTCAACAGACTGCTGGATAGTTAGTCAACAGACTGCTGAATAGTTAGTCAACAGACTGCTGAATAGTTAGTCAACAGACTGCTGAATAGTTAGTCAACAGACTGCTGAATAGTTAGTCAACAGACTGCTGAAAAGTTAGTCAACAGACTGCTGAATAGTTAGTCAACAGACTGCTGAATAGTTAGTCAACAGACTGATGAAAAGTTAGTCAACAGACTGCTGAATAGTTAGTCAACAGACTGCTGGATAGTTAGTCAACAGACTGCTGGATAGTTAATCAACAGACTGCTGGATAGTTAGTCAACAGACTGATGGATAGTTAATCAACAGACTGCTGAATAGTTAGTCAACAGACTGCTGGATAGTTAGTTAACAGACTGCTGGATAGTTAGTCAACAGACTGCTGGATAGTTAGTCAACAGACTGCTGGATAGTTAGTCAACAGACTGCTGGATAGTTAGTCAACAGACTGCTGGATAGTTAGTCAACAGACTGCTGGATAGTTAGTCAACAGACTGCTGGATAGTTAATCAACAGACTGCTGGATAGTTAGTCAACAGACTGCTGAATAGTTAGTCAACAGACTGCTGGATAGTTAGTCAACAGACTGCTGGATAGTTAGTCAACAGACTGCTGGATAGTTAGTCAACAGACTGCTGGATAGTTAGTCAACAGACTGCTGGATAGTTAGTCAACAGACTGCTGAATAGTTAGTCAACAGACCGCTGAATAGTTAGTCAACAGACTGATGAAAAGTTAGTCAACAGACTGCTGAATAGTTAGTCAACAGACTGCTGAATAGTTAGTTAACAGACTGCTGAATAGTTAGTCAACAGACTGCTGGATAGTTAGTCAACAGACTGCTGGATAGTTAGTCAACAGACTGCTGAATAGTTAGTCAACAGACTGCTGAATAGTTAGTTAACAGACTGCTGAATAGTTAGTCAACAGACTGCTGGATAGTTAGTCAACAGACTGCTGAATAGTTAGTCAACAGACTGATGGATAGTTAGTCAACAGACTGCTGAATAGTTAGTCAACAGACTGCTGGATAGTTAGTCAACAGACTGCTGGATAGTTAGTCAACAGACTGCTGGATAGTTAGTCAACAGACTGCTGGATAGATAGTCAACAGACTGCTGGATAGTTAGTCAACAGACTGCTGGATAGACAGTCAACAGACTGCTGGATAGATAGTCAACAGACTGCTGGATAGTTAGTCAACAGACTGCTGGATAGTTAGTCAACAGACTACTGGATAGATAGTCAACAGACTACTGGATAGATAGTCTACAGACTGCTGGATAGTTAGTCAACAGACTGCTGGATAGTTAGTCAACAGACTACTGGATAGATAGTCAACAGACTACTGGATAGTTAGTCTACAGACTGCTGGATAGTTAGTCAACAGACTGCTGGATAGTTAGTCAACAGACTGCTGGATAGTTAGATAGATATTTAACTATCTGCAGTGACCCTTTTTGCAATAACTTATGTCTTCACATGCTGTTTATTGTCTGTCACTTTATTCCTAGTTATATGTGCATTTCGACCTCAATTACCTGGTATCTCTGCACATCAACTCGGTAATGGTACCCCTTGAACACAGCCCAATTATCATTAAAGTTAGGGTTCGTGTTAGGGTGGGAATAGGGCTAGGGTTAGGGTAAGGGTTAGGGTTAGGGTTCGTGTTAGGGTTAGGGCTAGGGCTAGGGTTCGGGTTCAGGTTCAGGTTAGGGTTAGGGCTAGGGTTAGGGTTCGGGTTAGGGCTAGGGTTCGGGTTAGGGCTAGGGTTCGGGTTAGGGCTAGGGTTAGGGCTAGGGTTAGGGCTAGGGTTCGGGTTTGGGTTAGGGTTAGGGTTCGGGTTAGGACTAGGGTTAGGTTTAGGAAAAAATTGCCCTTCAAGAGGACCAAGTACACGGGCACCTGTTCTCTAATTCTATTGCTCCTAAGGATACATAATTGTTCAACGGGAAATTAGGAGGTATTCCCCAAGAGCAGGGCTTATGGTTCATACCGGAAGGAAAGCAGATAAAATTAACATTTTCCTCTAAGAGGATAAACCCCCAGGCAATACATCGACACCTGCTCCCTAATTACCAGGCTCTTCAGGATACCTCTTTATGGAGCCCGAGTTCCAGTTTAAGAATCCGGTTTAGGGTTAGGCTGGTTAATCTCTATCAGGCCTGAAGGGATTCCTTATGTCCACGTTTTGAGTCCAAGGGTTAGGGTTAGGGGTAGTTTTAAAGGCTTGGGTTCGAATTCAAGTCAGAATCTAAGTCAAGGTTCAGGATTAGGGATTAGGGCTTGAGGTGGGGTTAAGGTTAGGATTATGTTTAGGGTCAGGATTAGATTTGAGGTTATTGTCAGGGTTGAGGTTAAATTCAGGATCGGGGGTTAAGGTTAGAGCTAGGGTGGGGATTGCTGCGGTTAAGGGTGAGGTTAAGGTCAGGGTTTAAATTAGGATTAAGGTTATAGTCTAAATAAAAATTAGGTTTTAGGATTAGGTTAGGGTTAGGGTTTGGGTTCGGGTTAGGGCTCGGGTTCGGGTTAGGGCTAGGGTTCAGGTTAGGGTAAGGGTTAGCGTTAGGGTAAGGGTTAGGGCTAGGGTTTGGGTTAGGGCTAGGATTTAGGGTAAGGGTTCGGGTTAGGGTTAGCGTAAGGGGTAGGGTAAGGGTTAGGGTTAGGGTTAGCGTAAGGGTAAGGGTTAGGGTTAGGGTTTGGGTTAGGGCTAAGGTTCGGGTTAGGGCAAAGGTTGGGGTTAGGGTTAGGGCTAAGGTTCGGGTTAGGGTTAGGGTCAGGGTTCGGGTAAGTGTTAGGGTAAGGGTTAGGGTAAAGGTTAGGGTAAAGGTTCGTACTGCCAACTATCCTGTCCTTCTCCTCCATGATGGAGGAACGTACTGCTCCCTGTCCTTCTCCTCCATGATGGGGGAACGTACTGTCCCCTGTCCTGTCCTTCTCCTCCATGATGGGGGAACGTACTGCCCCCTGTCCTGTCCTTCTCCTCCATGATGGGGGAACGTACTGCCCCCTGTCCTGTCCTTCTCCTCCATGATGGGGGAAGGTACTGCTCCCTGTCCTTCTCCACCATGATGGGGAACGTACTGCCCCCTGTCCTGTCCTTCTCCTCCATGATGGGGAACGTGCTGCCCCCTGTCCTTCTCCTCCATGATGGGGGAACGTACTGCCCCCTGTCCTGTCCTTCTCCTCCATGATGGAGGAACGTACTGCCCCCTGTCCTTCTCCTCCACGATGGGCAACGCACTGCCCCCTGTCCTTCTCCTCCATGATGGGGGAATGTAATGCCCCCTGTCCTGTCCTTCTCCTCCATGATGGGGGAACGTACTGTCCCCTGTCCTGTCCTTCTCCACCATAATGGGGGAACGTACTGCCCCCTGTCCTGTCCTTCTCTTCCATGATGGGGGAACAAACTGCCCCCTGTCCTTCTCCTTCATGATAGGGGGACGTACTGCCCCCTGTCCTGACCTTCTCCTCCATGATGGGGGAAGGTACTGCTCCCTGTCCTTCTCCACCATGATGGGGAACGTACTGCCCCCTGTCCTGTCCTTCTCCTCCATGATGGGGGAAGGTACTGCTCCCTGTCCTTCTCCACCATGATGGGGAACGTACTGCCCCCTGTCCTGTCCTTCTCCTCCATGATGGGGAACGTGCTGCCCCCTGTCCTTCTCCTCCATGATGGGGGAACGTACTGCCCCCTGTCCTTCTCCTCCATGATGGGCAACGCACTGCCCCCTGTCCTTCTCCTCCATGATGGGGGAACGTACTGCCCCTGTCCTTCTCCTCCATGATGGGGGAACGTACTGCCCCCTGTCCTTCTCCTCCATGATGGGGAACATACTGCCCTCTGTCCTTCTCCTCCATGACGAGGGAACGTACTGCCCCCTGTCCTGTCCTTCTCCACCATAATGGGGGAACGTACTGCTCCCTGTCCTTCTCCTCCATGATGGGGGAACGTACTGCCCCCTGTCCTTCTCCACCATGATGGGGAACGTACTGCTCCCTGTCCTGTCCTTCTCCTCCATGATGGGGGAAAGTACTGTCCCCTGTCCTGTCCTTCTCCACCATAATGGGGGAACGTACTGCTCCCTGTCCTTCTCCTCCATGATGGGGGAACGTACTGCCCCCTGTCCTGTCCTTCTCCACCATGATGGGGAACGTACTGCCCCCTGTCCTGTCCTTCTCCTCCATGATGGGGAACGTGCTGCCCCCTGTTCTTCTCCTCCATGATGGAGGAACGTACTGCCCCCTGTCCTTCTCCTCCATGATGGGGGAACGTACTGCCCCCTGTCCTTCTCCTCCATGATGGGCAACGCACTGCCCCCTGTCCTTCTCCTCCATGATGGGGATCGTACTGCCCTCTGTCCTTCTCCTCCATGACGGGGGAACGTACTGCCCCCTGTCCTGTCCTTCTCCTCCATGATGGGGGAACGTACTGCCACCTGTCCTTCTCCTCCATGATGGGGGAACGTACTGCCCCCTGTCCTTCTCCTCAATGATGGGGGAACGTACTGCCCCCTGTCCTTCTCCTCCATGATAGGGGAACGTACTGCCCCCTGTCCTTCTCCATCTCCACCATAAATATAACCTCAATTGTAACTTTTTGACATGTATAAACAGATAGCAAACAAATCTTCTGAAAAGACAAAACACTTAAAAAACGTGGGGGAAAGAAATGGTCATTAATGAAAACATACTCCACAGCTAAGTATCTTAGATGATTATGACATGCAATCCATGAATTGTATATTTGCTATGAAACTCTGAGCTGTAGGGGTATGGGTATACTGGGTATACTGATCCCAAATGGAGCCCTATTCCCTATATAGTGCACTACTTTAGACCAGAGCCCTATTCCCTATATAGTGCACTACTTTAGACCAGAGCCCTATTCCCTATATAGTGCACTACTTTAGACCAGAGCCCTATTCCCTATATAGTACACTACTTTATTCTACAGCCCTATTCCCTATATAGTACACTACTTTATACTACAGCCCTATTCCCTATATAGTGCACTACTTTAGACCAGAGCCCTATTCCCTATATAGTACACTACTTTATACTACAGCCCTATTCCCTATATAGTGCACTAGTTTATTCTACAGCCCTATTCCCTATATAGTACACTACTTTATACTACAGCCCTATTCCCTATATAGTACACTACTTTATACTACAGCCCTATTCCCTATATAGTGCACTACTTTATACTACAGCCCTATTCCCTATATAGTGCACTACTTTATACTACAGCCCTATTCCCTATATAGTGCACTACTTTATACTACAGCCCTATTCCCTATATAGTGCACTACTTTATACTACAGCCCTATTCCCTATATAGTGCACTACTTTATACTACAGCCCTATTCCCTATAGGGTGCACTACTTTTCCAATCGTATCCAGGCTGTTATTTTGTCTTCCCTAATGAACTAATGAAAGAATGATGTTGTTGTTGTTGTTGTGTTTACTGCGTTGCTTTGTTCTGTTTTTCTGTTTGAAGTAGGGGCAGTGTCTCTGCATTATTCATGTTTTGAGCCAAGCATCAACACACACACACATACATACACACACACCCACCACGATACATAGCTGGTTCAATAATTAAGGTTTTCGATAATTCTCTTTCTTCTGATTCACGACTGACAGCACAGCAGCCATGGTCTCCTCGTCTCTCTGACATCTGACCTTCACATACAGTATGTATCTTCTCCGTCTATCGAGCACAGAAATACCTAAAATGTCTGTTGTTGGGCTGTGGGTTTAAACACACACATGGGATGAAACCATCATTAAGGTTTAATGGAGAGAGAGAGAGACAGACCCACAAAGAATTTGAAAACAAATCAAATTTTGATAAACTCCCAAATCTACTGGGTGAAATACCACAGTGTGTCATCACAGCAGCAATATTTGTGACCTGTTGCCACAAGAAAAGGGCAGATAGAGAGAGAGAGAGAGAGAGAGAGAGACAGAGACAGAGAGAGAGGGAGAGAGAGAGAGACAGAGAGAGACAGAGAGAGAGAGAGAGAGACAGAGAGAGAGAGACAGAGAGAGAGAGAGAGAGAGAGAGAGAGAGAGAGGGAGAGAGAGAGAGACAGAGAGAGAGACAGAGCGAGAGAGAGAGAGACAGAGAGAGAGAGACAGAGAGAGAGAGAGAGAGACAGAGAGAGAGGTAGAGGGAGAGAGAGAGAGACTGAAAGAGAGAGACAGAGAGAGAGAGAGAGAGAGAGACAGAGAGAGAGAGAGACAGAGAGAGAGAGAGACTGACAGAGAGAGAGAGAGAGAGAGAGAGAGAGAGAGAGAGACAGAGAGAGAGAGAGAGAGACAGAGAGAGACAGAGAGAGAGAGAGAGACAGAGAGAGAGACAGAGAGAGAGAGAGAGAGACAGAGAGCAGTGTAGGGATTAAAGTGAAACAGAAGACAGTTAAACCACGTGTGTCTCTTTAATGTTTCTGTGATCCTAAAGTCTAAAGGAAGGTTCAAACCTCTGGCTCGCAGGCTGCTTCACTAATAGCCTATTATAGCATATAGGGCTCTTGTCACAAGTAGTGCACTATATAGGGACTAGGGTGCCATTAGGAACACAGGCCGTACAGTGAGTCTGTTAGTTAGCTGCTAGCCCCATTACATACAGTAGCTAGTCTAGTCAGGGCCAGGACGATTGGGGCTAATTGGTTCTACTGGGTTCTGAATAAGAATGAGCTAGAGAGACCAATTACTGAACTACTGAGAGAAGATGAGAGAGAGAGGGGGAGGAGGGAATGGGGATGGGGAGAGAGATGAGAGAGGGGGAGGAGAGGATGGGAGATAGGGTGGAGGAGAGGGGAATGAGAGATGAGAGGAAAGAGAGGGATGAGGAGGGGATGGAGATAGGCTGTGTTTCATCCCCTCTGCCTCTCCTTCCTCCCCCCTCCCCTCTTCCTCAGTGTAGTTATTAATGAGCTCTTTAGCCAGCGTTGGCTGGCTGCGTAGCGGCGAAGGAAAAACAGCCTACAGGACAATATCCTCCTCCTCTCCTCTCCTCTCCTTAGAGGACAGCATCCTCCACCACCATCACCCTCTCCTCCTCCCCTACTCCTCCTCCTCCTCCTCCCCTCCTCCTCCTCCTCCTCCTCTCATCCTCCTCCCCTCCTCTCCTCCTCCCCTCCTCCTCCTCCTCCTCCTCCTCCTCTCCTCTCTTCTCCTCCCCTCCTCCTCCTTCTCCCCTTCCTCTCCCTACAGGAAAGCATCCGCCACTATCATCGGCCCCTCCTTCTTCTCCTCCCCTCCCACTCTCCTCTCCTCTCCTCCTCCTCTTCACCGTCTTATCTCCTCTCCTCCTCTCCTCATCTCCTAACAGGAGAGCATCCTTCCTGCTGTTTCCATGAAAGATGTGTGGATCTGTGGCTATCTGAAGGATGGAATGAATGAGTGCTGGAATAAATACAGAGCCTTCGGAAAGTATTCAGACCCCTTGACTTTTTCCACATTTTGTTACATTACAGCCTTGTTCTAAAATGGATTAAATAAATACAAATCCTCATTAATCTACACACAATACCCCATAATGACATCACAATACCCCATAATGACAACACAATACTCCATAATGACATCACAATACCCCATAATGACAACACAATACCCCATAATGACATCACAATACCCCATAATGACATCACAAAACCCCATAATGACATCACAAAACCCCATAATGACATCACAATACCCCATAATGACATCACAATACCCCATAATGACATCACAATACCCCATAATGACATCACAAAACCCCATAATGACATCACAATACTCCATTCCATAATGACATCACAATACCCCATAATGACAACACAATACTCCATAATGACAACACAATACTCCATAATGACATCACAAAACCCCATAATGACATCACAATACCCCATAATGACATCACAATACTCCATAATGACATCACAAAACCCCATAATGACATCACAATACCCCATAATGACATCACAAAATGCCATAATGACATCACAAAACCCCATAATGACAACACAATACTCCATAATGACATCACAATACCCCATAATGACATCACAATACCCCATAATGACATCACAATACCCCATAATGACATCACAATACGCCATAATGACAAATCGGAAACAGGTTTTTAGGATTTTTTGCAAATGGATTATAAATAAAAAAACAGAAATATCTTATTTACATTAGTATTCAGAACCTTTGCTACGAGACTCGAAATTGAGCTCAACCTTTCAAGTTAATAGACTATGTTAGAGTTTATACTTCCTCTTCCAATAACCCGTGGGGAGGTCAAAATAACGAAAACTGTCACCCAAATCTATTAATTTTAAAATGTTGAAAAAACTTCTACCTGCCATTATCGTTCACTCGATGATAAGACAAGATGTTTTAATTTGTTTTGCTAACATGTGATAGGGGGTCCCTGGGTCGCCGATCTGGTTGGGCAGGGGGGGTCCCTGAGTCGCGGATCTGGTAGGGCAGGGGGGGTCCCTGGGTCGCCGATTTGCTTGGGCGGGGGGGGGGGGGGGGGGGGGTCCCTGGGTCGCCGATTTGCTTGGGCAGGGGGGGTCCCTGGGTCGCCGATTTGCTTGGGCAGGGGGGGTCCCTGGGTCGCCGATTTGCTTGGGCAGGGGGGGTCCCTGGGTCGCCGATTTGCTTGGGCAGGTGGGCAAGACATTTTTGAAAACACCTGGCCTAGACAATCGCAAAGCAAGTGAAATATATTCACATGTGCACCGCACACAGCTAGTTTCAGCGGAAAAACACGCAGCAAAAACACGCATCTCTCAACTGGTTGTGGAGCAGCTCACCGAAGAAGAACGGTAGCCGGTAGCCGGTAGCCGCTAGGAAAGACCTTTCAACTGATCATATCCACCAGCTATCTAAGGCAACAATGGGTATAAAAACCAGGTATTGAAAAACATTTGGTCTGAAGTCTTGGTTGAATCTTTGCGATGGCAATTCAGTCAATATGCTAAAGGATTATATCCCAATTAAATGTTGACTGCACAGTAGGCCTACCTGACAGAATGATGTCATGACAATTTGTATCAGTTGGGAGGGCAATTGTTTTGCTAATTCTGCCATCACATGTACACTGTAGGCCTGCCTACGTTGGACACTACCGAAACACAGCTAGCCAATGGTCTCTTTGCAAGGTGCACAATTAATTAAAGGGCAACTATACCCTCCCCAAAAATATATGTATTTTATTTTTCACAGGCCTCCTGATGTTGTCACACCCTGATCTGTTTCACCTGTCTTTGTGATTGTCTCCAACCCCCTCCAGGTGTCGCCCATCTTCCGCATTATCCCCTGTGTGTTTATACCTGTGTTCTCTGTTTGCCTGTGGACAGTTTGTTTTGTTCGTAAAACCTACCAGTACTGTTCCCCTGCTCCTGTCTGTTTCTTGATTCTGTTTTCTAGTCTCTAGAACAGTTGTGACTGTTCTGCCCTGAGCCTGATACTGCTGTTCTGTACCTTACCCCACTATAATTAATTATTGACCCCTGCCTGCCCTGACCATGACCCTAATACAGCCCTTAGTCCTGGATACAGCCCTTAGTCCTGGATACAGCCTGTAACCCTGGATACAGCCCTTAGTCCTGGATACAGCCTGTAACCCTAGATACAGCCCTTAGTCCTGGATACAGCCCTTAGTCCTGGATACAGCCCTTAGTCCTGGATACAGCCTGTAACCCTGGATACAGCCCTTAGTCCTGGATACAGCCCTTAGTCCTGGATACAGCCCTTAGTCCTGGATACAGCCTGTAACCCTGGATACAGCCCTTAGTCCTGGATACAGCCCTTAGTCCTGGATACAGCCTGTAACCCTGGATACAGCCCTTAGTCCTGGATACAGCCCTCAGTCCTGGCTACAGCCCTTAACCCTGGATACAGCCCTTAACCCTGGATACAGCCCTTAGTCCTGGATACAGCCCTTAACCCTGGATACAGCCCGTAACCCTGGATACAGCCCGTAACCTTGGATACAGCCCTTAGTCCTGGATACAGCCCTTAGTCCTGGATACAGCCCTTAGTCCTGGATACAGCCTGTAACCCTGGATACAGCCCTTAGTCCTGGATACAGCCCTTAGTCCAGGATACAGCCTGTAACCCTGGATACAGCCCTTAGTCCTGGATACAGCCCTTAGTCCTGGATACAGCCCTTAACCCTGGATACAGCCCTTAGTCCTGGATACAGCCCTTAACCCTGGATACAGCCCGTAACCTTGGATACAGCCCTTAGTCCTGGATACAGCCCTTAGTCCTGGATACAGCCCTTAGTCCT